>NC_140972.1:19514371-19529371 GCF_056783735.1 Eptatretus burgeri
TTCACGAATCCTGGGTACATGATATGTCAACATGAGCACACATTAAGATAGAGTCCCCTGAAACATGAGACAAGCTCACTGATTCTACTCCAAATGAATAATAATACCCGGGTATGGGGTATGTAAATATCTTCGAATGGAAGGAAATGGAGAAAAACAAGGTACCCCAATATTTATATTCAGTTTCATGCATTATTTATCTATTAAAATATGGATGAAAGATATACAATATATTGTAATGTAGAAAATAAATGTAGATAAAAACATGGCAAGCAGGAAGGAAAATCAGAGCCAGTGCGTGATGCAGGTCGATGGAAAAATTTTATCGATGGGTAATTGAATATACAGGCTGAGTGGAGATTTGAAGAGTCTGGGTGCTTTGGGGGGTCCTGAAGAGTTGTGGAGTGCCTTCAAGACCACCGTCCTTGATGTTGCCGGTGGATGTCTTGGAACTCACCGCAGGGCAAAGAAGAATTTTGTCTCTCAAGGGACACTGGATACCATTGACCAGAGTCGCAGGGCCAGGCTGAATGGCAGAGCTGAGCTGTTCAGGGAGCTGAGGCGTAAAACTGTACGTGCACTGAGGGTGGACAAGGAGGCCTATGTTTTCTATGTGACAAGGAGGCCCATGTGAGGGGGTAGAGCATCACCTGTGGACAGGTGATTCTCGTCCTGCTTACAGGGGAATTTGCGCATTGTGTTCATCCAAGCCCATCCCCCAGTGTACTGCAGTTAGAGCAGAGGGTTGTAGGCTCTTGACAGAGGAGTCTGAAGTGAAGGCCCGCTGGGCCGGTTACTTTGAGCAGTAGTACCAGGTTGATCCATCAGCTGTCGAGTTGGACGTCAGGGGTGTTACAATCCCTGTTGCTGACCATCCAATCAACTGTGGCATCCATGCTGAACTTCTCAAGGTTGGTGGAAATGCTGCACTCGTGTCATTGCATGCTGTTCTGTGCTCTGCTTGGAACACAGGCATCATCCCAACTGACTGCATCGTTTGGCAATGTCAAGATCTCTGACCTTGATTCCGCAGATGATGCAGTCATCTTTGCGGAGACTTTAGATATCCTTTTGGGGGCCCTCGAGGTGCTGAATGAGGAGTCGGAGTCACCGGGATTATGGGTTTCCTGGGTCAAATCCAGGCTTTCAATGACATCTTGGATGCTGCTATCCTGTCTGTGCCTGTTTGTGGTGAGGATGTTGAGGTCGTGGAGAGATTCACTTACCTTGGCAGTGATATTCACGTCTCTGCCGGCTGTGAGTCAGAGGTCAATAGACGTCTGGGTCGGGCCTGGGGAGACATGGATTCACTGGATCATGGGGTGTGGCGCTGCCGGTACCTGTGCAGCAGGACGAAAGTCCGAGTCTTCAGGTCATTGGCATTTCCAGTCTTGCTCGGTGGATGCGAGACTTGGACTCTTTCCAAGGATCTGAGACAGAGACTTAATTCCTTTGGTACCAGGTCTCTTCAGAGACTCCTTGGCTATCGCTGGTCAGACTGTGTCTAACGAGCGGTTGATGAGAGAGACTCAGAGGAGATTTGTTGCCTGCATAGTCCGTGAGCGTCCGCTGTGGCTGTATGGACATGTGGCTCATTTTCCTGATGCTGATCCTGCTCACCAGATTCTCTCAGCGAGGGAGTCTGTGAGTGGAGGAGGCCAATGGGCCAACCACGTGCCTCGTGGTTGCAGCAGGTTGATCGGCATCTCAAGGAGATGGGATGGGCTAGGCATCTGCCTGGGGGATGGCCAGACGGAGGCCCCTGTGGTACCAGCGGAAAGTGGACGCAGCGACGTGCTGCTCTGGCGCATGCTCCCATACCTGACCTGACCTGAATATACAGCATAATTTTATCCGAAAAAAAAAAACATGGATCTGAAGATACTATAAAGTTTTAAACCTCACCAGTATATGAGAAGATTCCTGAGTTGTGACAAGCGTGAAAATTGAGAAATAAGTACTTAATTATGGAGTGGCACTGGGTGGAGGTCATGCAGACGACGATACCAAATTGTAAACACGAGGTCCAGTGGCCAGCGCTAAAATCTGGGGCAGGGAACATTTTCTTCAATTTCTATCGACGGGAACTATTCTAGAAGTCATAACTTGACGACGATGACGACTGTATGTTACCTGACTGTGTACATTCAGTGGCATCCCATTTCAACCTACCTTACAGATATACTAGTCTTCAGTAAGCAAGAATAAGTACATAACATCCTGCATATAGACAAACCAGAGAATTGGTGTCAAAGCCACCCAATGCTCGCCTGTTTATACATTTATCGTTTTTAAAAGACTAGTCTGATAATATTTTTTTTATAAAGCATTGCAGTGAAGTCTGATCCAAATAATTTTAAAGCAATATATGTATTTGTATATTGTAATCAGCAAAAAATAGTGTGGTAGAAAAAAACATGAGAAAGGAAAAAACTTTAACGTTGATGTGGTACAAAAAAGTTAAGTTCAAAACAGGTCAAAAATTAGAAAAAATTGAAATGATTTTAAAATTTCAACTTCACTGCATCAATAATATACCCCAAAGGAACCTCCATGCTAAATCTCAGCATCCTAGTACACATATTAAATGAATGGCAATCTTCTAAATAACTTGCACCAAAAACTTTAACATTTTCACACTCACGCTCACGCTGATGCTGGCGCTCACGTCGGGGGTATCGCTATAGCTCTCTGTTCTTCAAACAGGCGAACTAAAAATAAAACATTTTATAAAAAGCTCGCGAAAATAAATTTAAAATAATTTTTATGCGCTTGGTTCACAGACCCCCTGAAGCCCATCCATGGACCCCTTTGGGGTCCATGGACCACAGGTTAAGAACCTCTAGACTCGAGGGAAACTTTGAGGTATAATGGAGGTGAGAAAGAGAGTACGGAAAGGGGTGGGGTTACTCGCACGGAAAAGGTAGAGGGGGCAAGACCAGAAAGGAGTGGGAGAAGACAGCCAACAGACCTGTCTGTGACATGAAAGTCAGAGGTCCATAAAATCAGAAGAGGAAGAGAAGATGTGGAGGGAAGAGTCAAAGAAAATGAGTGAAAGTGTTAACAGGAAGTTTGGAGTAAATAGGATGACAACGTGGACAAAACGTGCTTTTTTCCAAGCACAGCTCTGCAATGAGAGCAAAAACTACAGATTTGGGTTTAACATGACTGCATAATAACAGAGGACTGCACAAAGCGAGATTGTAACATGACAGATGGTTGCTGTTCCACAACACCTTGCATAACAGATATAGGGTGAGATGAAGCAATAATATAGGGGAGAGGGGACAGAAGTATACTGAAGGGAGAAGCATAAAGCCATTGGAAACATGTGCACAAAGTGTCAGTAAGATAATGAATGAGGAAGAATGAAATTTGGAAATATTACAACAAAGTGTCACAACTAGGAGAGAGAGAGAGAGAGAGAGAGAGAGAGAGAGAGAGAGAGAGAGAGAGAGAGAGAGAGAGAGAGAGAGAGAGAGAGAGAGAGAGAGAGAGAGAGAGAGAGAGAGAGAGAGAGAGAGAGATAGAGAGAGATAGAGAGAGAGAGATAGAGATAGAGAGAGATAGAGAGAGATAGAGATAGAGATAGAGATAGAGATAGAGATAGAGAGAGATAGAGAGAGATAGAGAGAGATAGAGATAGAGATAGAGATAGAGATAGAGATAGAGATAGAGATAGAGATAGAGAAATAGAGTGGTTTGTCATGATTGAAAGTCATGTCATGACAAGCAAAGACAGGGAGGTAAACTTGATTTTAATTTGAATTTTAATTAACTCTGTGTGTGTAAGTATCACAGCAGTTGTTACTTCAATGCAAGCGATAATTCGTGGAATGCATGTGAACATTCCGTACGGGCACGCACTACTTCCGGATAGTGATGACTTACTGTATTCCAATAATTTCTTGATTTCTTATGCGCATTTATAGATAAACACAATGCCCCAATCCAGTTGTCGTTTACGAGAGCGAAGGAATGGCCTGTGTGTTTGTTTAAAAGTTTTATTTTTTTTTTTTTGGTTTGCACGTACGGGGCACACACGTATGGCCACGCACGTACGGGCACGCGAGAGCGAAGGAACGGCCTGTGTTGTTGTTTCTGGCACGCGGTTTAAAAGTTGTTTTGTTTGTTTTTTGTTTGTTTTTTGCACGTACAGCCACGCACGTACTAGTATGTATAGATTTACCTTGTCATGATTTTGCTTTCCTCCTCTTCATTTTCCATTATAATTTTAGTCTCTCTCTCTCTCTCTCTCTCTCTCTCTCTCTCTCTCTCTCTCTCTCTCTCTCTCTCTCTCTCTCTCTCTCTCTCTCTCTCTCTCTCTCTTCCTTATCCATGGCCACATCTTTTAAGCTACAAGCTCCAAACTCAGGGTACAAATACCAACTTTGTGTGTGTGTGTGTGTGTGTGTGTGTCTGTGTGTGTGTGTGTGTGTGTGTGTGTGTGTGTGTGTGTGTGTGTGTGTGTGTGTGTGTGTGTGTGGGGGTAACATCGGCTATGTGGCTGCAGCCTCGTGTGGGGTGTGGGGATGGGGGGGGGGCGGTGTAAATTCTCGAAGTAAATATGTACCGTGTAGCGCTTCCTGGTGGTGGTGGCAGAGGATATTACAATTCTCTTTTTCACCTGAGAAACGCTGAGGTTAAAGCACTCTTTGCATGGGTAAATTTGTCCACCTTCACTTCTCTCCTCCCCCTCCCCCCAAAAAAAAACAACCAGAGGGGCTTATCAAAGCCTGTCATTGTGTGTGAGATATTTCTAGCTGGAAGGGACATCAGGACGAATGGGGGGGGGCAAAGGAGGGGGGAGCGGGATGTGAGTAATTAAAGCACTCTATGCACAGCTAAATTTGTCTTCCTTTCCTTCTTGTCCAAAATGGACGGGCCTGTCAAAGTTGGTAAAATAATAACCAGAGAGAGCTGGGGACATCGTGTAAGGGAAACATTTCTAGCAGCAAAGGATATGTGGCTGGGGTGAGGTGGGTGGGAGAGGAGGTGGAAGCTCTCCAAACAAACTCCAAACTCAAGGTATAGATGCAACTTTGTGAGAGAAGTAATATGGGCGACGTGGCTACGGCCTCAGGGTCTGTTTTGAGTCCACAAAGTGTTGCCAAAGTGACCAATATAGCAATATTTGGCAAACAGGATGACAAGTTGGTCCATCAGCGAAATGACGGGTCGGCTCTGCTCGTGTGGAATAAGAGGAAAGGACTAATGAAGTTGTGGCAGTTAGATCAGACCCAAATGAACAGCCCCTGTCATTCTGATGCAAAAGTTACAAAAATAAGGGAAAGAGGGTGCAAAAGGGGTTCAGATCTAATTTTTCAAATACACCCATCACTCACAGACAACTCGCCTCAAGATCTTAACTTTCGGAGGCTTCACAGGCTGTAGGAGGGAATAACCACCGCTCGTGAACCAGAACAACAATTATGTTTAATGTGTTGGACTACATTGCTTCCAGTGTTGATAGCTGGCCCACAGCAGGAAACAGTGCTCCACTGTTATGCAAACAAATGTTTTGCTTGTTGTTAAAGAGCTGAAGGGGAACTTTTGCAAGATATTCAGCAAGCATCGATCTTTTGAAGCCGACTTTTAAATTTGGTCTTCTTTGAATAGATCATCGCTGATATTTAAGAAGAAGAACCTCTACTTCCTTTTGGGTTTGGTCACCATAAAAATAGGATTCCGTAGCAGGTAGGCAAGAGACTGCTTTACAGACAGTTTTGTTAGCTTCAGCTGAGATGCAAGGGCTCACACTACCATCACTCTTGGAAGATGTATTCTTTCCATCTACTCATGTCGTGGTGAATAATTCATTACCACAGCCACAGCACGGCCGGCCACACATTGAGACATGCGTCACTTTCACCAATTATCAGATTTGCTTTTTTGCTTCATCGTTGTCATTAGGTTGCATGGTAATTTATTTTTGTGATGCCATTCTGATAGAAGCTGTTTGTATGTCAATGCCACAGCTGTTTGTCTGTTAGCACGATATCTCAAAAAAGTTATGGACGGATTCAAACGAAAATTGGTGGAGGGGGGCCGGGTGTTAGGACAACTTGATTCGATTTTGGTATAAGATCTAGATCAAGATACTGCCATATTAAATTTTTTAAAAGTGATTCTTCACAATTGAGAGATAGAGCCAAAAACGATATTTATAGCATGATATTTCAAAAACTTATGGACAGATTATGACAATACTTAGTGAATGACTTAGGCAGTTGACAAGAATAAGCTAATTAGATTTTGGTTCAGGTCTAGACGCAGATCCAGCCTATCAGTGGGATGCAAAACGTAAACTGTTCAGCCTGGCGGAGGTATGTGATCTACCGAGTGCCATTCTCGGCTGTTCCCTGCTTTTATTTCTTTCTTCACGGATTGATGCAAGCAAGCAACCTTCCCGTTCGTTTCATTAAGATTTTTACGGTGCGAGTTATTTTTAGTACTTTTATTTTTTTTCAGGTGAATAATTAGCGTCCCAGACATAACATTTGTAAAATTATTTATCTTGCCCAATATTAAAGCATGTCTGGTTGCAGTCCCATGGAGATGATCTTGTCTGCAATGTAAATGTAAAAGGCAACATGACATTTTTAGCAAAGAGAAGACATTTGGACTTGTGCCATTGCAAAATTACAAATATCCTGTTGAAATTAACTTTGATAGATGGTGAGAAAATGCAACCTTGTTCTTAAAAAGATCACAATAAAACATGACACCCTGGATCATGGCGCTGATCAAAAGATTAATATTTTCACCGTTACCTCAAAGGCTCAGCAAGTAGTGTGTGCTCACCACTGTGCTGTCTCAAACTTTGTCAAAAACTACTATCGTGGTGCAGTGCCAGGAAAAGAGCTGTATCGTGGAGCACACTACATTTTGGGCGGGGACGTAAAGCCATCTGTTTCAACTGCATTTAAATTGTGGGAGTTTAAAAAACAAACATGCCATGATCTCGAAAAAATGTCTGCCATTGTGTGCCAGCAGTTGGCCAAATTATCTGTGTGCATAAAAATAGATGTCGATGTTAAGTTGGACTAAATAAATGGTAAGAAGGTTTGGTAGATCAAAGATAAGTAAACTGATAGATAAGTTAATGAGGTGTGGATAAAGTACAGGAATTAGGAGCTAATATCCTCATTCAGCGTGTTGTCTATCAGCCAATCATTACACATTTGTGTCTTTTTATTTCAACTGTAAAAACACACATTTTGCAAACTTTTAAAATAGTCCAAGCTCCAGAATAGGAGTAAAATGGCATGCAGTACCATGGTTGGGGTCTGGGGGAGGGGGGGGATACTTTATATTCAAAGTTCAAACAAAAGTAGATAAAACCTATTGTGTACAGCAGCAAAACCACAGATGAGATAATATGAAGAACATGTACCATGAGAGATAAAACAGTCGAGGAATGAAAAGTCTGTAAAACTTTTCAGATGAATTTGGAGATCTCCAACTGGTTTCTATGTAATATATCTGCATAAGAACTGGCTGAGGAGCCGTCTACATACTGCACGATACACACTGTATTTATACTGTAAATGAAAACAGTTTACCTCGGAGCCAATACCCCTGGCCAAATGCTGTAAAGGTTGAGGACTGACCAATACTGGTTTATAACTGCCTCGTTGACCCATAAATGATGTACTTTTTCTTGAGCAATTGCAACAAAAGCCCTTGAAGCTACTGCAAGATCTGTAGCAGCAGAAACAACAGTGAAGAGTATAATTAATTCACGATGTCATGGATCATTGGCTTGAAGTATAACAGCGATACCTTGGAATGGTATTTCAATCCACATACGGTACCCCGTTTAAAAGGTACAAAAGCACACAAACTACAAGCAAATCAAGTATGTACAACAGTTCAGGAGCTTGGATTTTTAACGGCAATTTTACGTTCAATTCCAACTTAATCATTATAACCATAAACAGATCCCTGTTAAAACTAAACTCTGCAGTTTACAGAAGCTTGAAAAATATCTGCTATATATACATTCTTGTACTTGTGCATGGCATTGAAAAAGCAAAAGAAAGAAAACCGTGCATATTGCAATTGGGGCAACAACACCACAACGTCAAAATCTGAGACCAATAATAGAACAGCACAACATTGTAACAATCGACTTGAGCCATCTAATCAAAGCTTCGCAAGCATTTCTAGCAACTGTCGACTCCGATTCTGCAACTGGACTGGACGGCATCAGGTCACGTTGCCTAACAAGAATAAATGAACTCTGGTCACGGGTAACATCCGGTAACGGGCCGATTTGGAAACGTGCATTTAAAGGAATCTTAAAAGATGAACAGCACGATTGGGAAACACACATTTAATGCGATATTAAAAGATTAACTCGACACTTCTCATCCATGTCAGCCACCACCACGGTAATATCAGAACGAGCTGATTCGTCACACAGTCATGGATTGTACTGCAAAACTTGTGTGTTCAAAAATTCTGTCACGCTATTTTTTAGGGAGGTATGCACTGTGTGTGCTGATGAGCTTGATTAAATCTTACTAACAATTTTTATTCGACATTGATTAGATTTTTCAGAGTCCCTCATCGTGAGTATCCCTCGACCCAAACAAATCCAATAGAAATCTGACGCAACAAACCCAGGCAGTGTATAATCAGCAGAGGCCTATAGGGCTGATATCTTTGGACCACACTGCTTTTTTTTTAGGGAGGTGCCTACCGTGTGCGCTGACGAGCTTTATTAAACCTTAGTAATAATTTTGATTTGACATTGATTAGATTTTTTTTGGGGTCCCTCATCGTAAGTAACACACAACCAAAACAAAGCCAATGGAAATCTGATGCAACAAACCCGGGCAGTGTATAATCAGTAGAGGTCTACAGGCCTGATACCGTAGGCCCACCAGAAAACCAAGATGGCAGCCATATTATTTAGTCTGGGTGCCATGGTGGGTGGAGTCAAGCAACAAATGTGGATCGGGTCCGGCAGTTGTCCAACCAATTGGTGCACATTTCAAAGATCGACCCCAACAAGAACCACAACAACAACTACACACAGCTCTTGGAGACCTGCCACACGTTGCAGGTAAAAATCTGCTCTGCTGCTCTGACACATAATCTTTCTGTTCTTTTCACCCTATAATTTGCCAGAGGTAATTTTCCCTGTGCTTGGAAGTCAACCAACATCAACACATTACATAAAGGTGAGAAAAATAATTGATCCCCTTAACTACCGACCTATCAACCTACTTCCAATCATCAGCAAGGTCATGGAATCCATCAACACAGTTGATATAAAATTCTTCCTTTTCTCCAATGGTTTCATCTCAGATTATCGATTCAGATTCACCGGAAGTCATTCCACCTTGGACATGCTGCTTCCACCATCCAAATAATGGATGGAAGCCCTCAATGTCAGACATGAGATCAGGGTCGTCTTTCCAGACATATCTCGAGCATTAAATGCAATCTGGCATCCTGCCTTGCTCTCCAAACTATCTACCTATGGCATCCAAGGCCAGATACACACATGGCTTAATGACATCTACTCTTGTAGCCAACGTGTGGCTCTCAACAGAATCCTTTCATCTCCTGTCCCTTTTAAGGCTGGAGTGCCCAAAGTCAGTGCTCTGGGCCCAGCTCTATTCCTAATCTTCATCAACAATATCTCTGACTCTAGAAAACCCTCTTTATCTCTTTGTTGATGACTCCACCCTCTACCATAGCATCCCCTATCCTTCAGACACACAGCAGCTGCCTCTTTCTTCTCTTCAGACCTTGATAGAATCACAAGCTGGCCAAGCACTTGGAATACGACTTTCAATCATGACAAACCACTCTATTTCTCTATTTATCTCTATCTCTATCTCTATCTCTATCTCTATCTCTATCTCTATCTCTATCTCTATCTCTATCTCTATCTCTCTCTCTCTCTCTCTCTCTCTCTCGCTCTCTCTCTCTCTCTCTCTCTCTCTCTCTCTCTCTCTCTCTCTCTCTCTCTCTCTCTCTCTCCCCCCAAAAGGACCGTCTGGCAAACCCATCTGCTTTATTAACAATCCTCTTGAAGAAGTTCAGTCATTGAAACTTTTGAGCCTCACTTGCAGCCACGATCATTTTTGGGAAAACCATGCTAATAACTTGGCTTCCAAAGCCAGTTGCCACCTGGGCATCCTTTGTTGTGCAAAGTCCTTCCTTGGCACAACTGAACTATTATCCACCTACAAAGCCTTCATCCACAGCTTGATGGAGTACTGCTCTCCCCTCTGGGCTTATGTCCCTTCGTCACTCCTTGCTCAGCTTGATGTCATGGAAATGAAGGCAGTTAATATCATTGAACTCTCCTTCGATGAAGCCGAGTCGATATGCCTATCACTTTCACATCGCAGAGAGGTTGGTGGTCTCAATGTTTTCTACCACATCCTTTCTGGTCTTGCCACCTCTGCTCTTTCTGTGCTTAGTTCTCCTCAGCCTAGGTTTCAACAATGCACATGCAGCCCTCCAGCAACACACTTCTGATGAAACTCCCAAAATACAGAATCACTGCTCACCTCTACTCATCCGATCCTCTGTTTGTTTCCCTGCCTATGGAACCACCTTCCACATTCTCTTCAATTTTGTTCTTCCCTCCAGGTCTTCAAGACCACTGTTCCCCACCATCTCAGATCACCCCCTTCCAAAACCATGACCTTTTCTACACATATTAAACCACTCCAAGCCCACCTTTCCAGGTTTCAGGTTTTTCCTTTATTAGAGCTGGCAGCTGTATCCATCTTGTCCACCTTGTGTGTCCTCCCATAGCTCATATTTTCCCCCATAATCCGTTATTTGTCTAGGTCTCCCTCAAGTTTGTCCATGTTCCCTGCTGTTGGTGTGTTTCTCCTCTTGCTTTTTCCACTGTTCCTTTTGTTCCGTTATGTCTTTGTCTAAGCTAATCCATGAGCCTAAATTGTGCACATACACAAAAAAGTAATATAAAGAAATTTGTCAGCTCTTTTATGTTAAGAATATCAGATGAATAGCACAACCTATACTTATATAAAATGAAAACATGATATAACTAGAAAGCATTTCAAAATGTAGAGCCCATCCAAAATGGAAACATACAAAAGAGAAAAGAAATACAAAAGAGCTGTCAAATTGAAAGATAATTGTAGACTTCATTTCTTCTTTCTGGTCATGTTCTTGCATACCCAATTCATGCCATCCTATGATGTGGAGATAGGGATAAAAGAGAAAAAAAGGTTAAATTGTTGACAACGAGGTTGAAAAAGTGTAAAATGCAATTTACTTATAACAGAGATTTGTTCACACAATTCCTCAGATGTATAGTTGTTTCCAATTAAAACTTTGTGGCTATGACTAATAGTCCCGCCAGTCTCGAGTCACAATTTTTTTTTTTTTTTTTTTTGTATACCTTGGTCGAGGCTCGTATGAGAGCTAACACACAACTCACAGCAAAGAGGCATGAGACAAGAGGGGCGGGAGTGGAAGGGACAAAACAGTGGGGAACAGACACATTAGGTGAACTGTGGAAGGGAGAGGGATGGGGATGGGACGGGAAACATGGCGAAGAGAAGATGGACATTTCAGGGACTTTCAGGAAGGAAAGTAGGAGAAATGAAGGAAGTGGGCTTGGGTGGATTATCGGGGGTAGAAAAGATCGAGGATTTGGATGGGGGAAGATAAGAGGTGGTGGTGAACAGCTGTTTTGAAAGCCTGGAGGGAAGAATGGGAAAGAATAGAGTGAGGAAGTTTATTCCAAAGGCGGGAAAAAGAGGAATGAAAGAGTGAAGATGAGCAGTGATTCATGATTTTGGTAGTTTTACCAGAAGGGGGTTGTTGGCGGACCTTGAGCGCCCTGTGGAAATGTGGTGGGGACAAATCGCAGAGAGAGCAGGGGGCAAGGCTGGAGAGGAGTCGGTAGAAGACAGAAAGACCACCGACCAACCTGCGGTGATTGAGTGAGAGGCCCAAAGACTCAGCTTCATTGCGGGAGATGCCGATGATCTTAAATGCCCTGGTTTCGACAGCGTGAAGCCGAGAAAGGTGGGAGGCAGGAGCACCAGCCCAGAGGGGAGAGCAGTACTCCATCAGGCTACGGACAAAAGCTTTGTAAGTGGTCAGGAACTCAAGAGGGCCGAGGAAGGACTTAGCACGACGGAGGATTCCCAGTCGGCGACTGGCTTTTGAGGCGAGGTTGGAAATGTGACTTTCCCAGGAAAGGTCATGGCAGATAGTGAGACCTAGAAGCTTGAAAGAAAAGACTTCTTCCAGAGGATTGTTGAGAAAGTGGATGGGGGGGTTTTGTAAACGGTCCTTTCGAAGAGACATAGTGAGAGTGTGAGATTTGTCTGGATTGAAAGACATGTTCCACGTGTTGGACCAGTTTGTGATTTTATCCAGATCTGCAGTGAGTGAAGAAGCTGCTGCTTGCCGGTCTGAGGGATGACAGATGGTACGGCAGAGGGTGGAGTCGTCGGCAAAGAGAAATAGAGGATTTTCCAGAGAGTCCGAGAGATCATTGATGAATTCTAACAAATTCATCCTTGGGATTGCTGCCCGTTGAAGAAGGTGAGCATCTGTTATGGTGAAACTGTTGCACAATTTCCATTTTCATTCTGGGATTCAGCTGATGGGTTGTACATTCGGTACACACCGTTTTATTGAAGATCTTTAATTTAAGCCAATTTATTTAGATCGTCACTCAAAGACGATCTGTGTGTGCTTCAAGATGAATACGGAACTTTGGCACAGGAGGAGGCCATTTGGCCAATCAAGCCGTCTGGCAATAAAAAAAAACAAGAAAGAAGCAAAAGTATTTGTGCTTTAGTCGTATAAACTCGTGGCCCATCTCCGGTTGGCAATGTTTTGCGGCACATTCTTGGAAATTAACTTTGTAATTTTTGTCATTTTTGAAATCAATTTTATTTATCGCAACATATATCACGCAACATACCTATTTAAAGTGATTCTTCACAATTGAGAGATAGAGCCAAAAACGATATTTATAGCATGATATTTCAAAAACTTATGGACGGATTATGACAATAGTTCGTGAATGACTTCGGCAGTTGACAAGAATAAGCTAATTAGATTTTGGTGAGGTAAATTTTTATGCCCACAGATAATACATGCTCAATATCATAATTTTGAGAAGTTTCCATTATATTATGAAGAAGATTAAAGCCTGTTGTTGGTTTAACAGTTAAGATGGTGAGCTTAAGACCTTAGGGTCTTGAGTTTGAGCCCCTGTTGTGCTGTTAAATAACATCAGTTGACTCAGCCTCAACAATATAATAATAATTCAACTTAATAGAAACAGTAGGCACTGCATCAGCAGCACTTCCAGCAATGATGCAACCAGCAGCCACAGGCTGCATACAAAATGATGATGAAGAAGATAAAAGGAAGACGATTTGTAATATGGCTACCACCAAACACACACACACACACACACACACACACACACACACACACACACACACACACACACACACACACACACACACACACACACACACACACACACACACACACACACACACACACACACACCAGCAGGGGTACTGGCGTTACGGGCAATGCCGGGTCCCTCCTCCCACCCCACCCCCTTTTTCCTCCCACAACTTCCCCTACCTCCTCCCACCCCAGTTCTTCTGGACTCCGACCCCACCCCTTCCCCTCCCTCCTCCCACCTGCAGCCTTCCCCTCCCTCCCACCACAAAGGAATTTTCGCAGGGTTTTTAACCATGTTTAGGAAAAATAAATAATAAAAATTACCCCCGGTTGGGGGTGACGGTCATCTCTGAATCTCTGTAGATGTGGATCTCTGATCGGCTTAGAATGGCTTTGATGTCGTCTTGTCTTTTGGTTCAACGTACAGACAAAAGCCCGGGAGTAAAAAGGACAGAAAACCTCAGAAATCAAACTACATTTCTGAGTTATCCAGAGATAGATTTTGAAAATGGTTGATTTGGAACATTTATGATCAATGTGTCTTCAAAAGGATAGAAACCGGACATCAGAAATCAAACCGCATTTCTGATTCATAAATGGCGGATAATATTTTGACAATGGATGATTTCACAAGTTTACAGCATCGGTGACCTTGACATTGACCTTCAATCAGGTCTAGTCATACCGTCGTGCATCACTCATCGACCCCTACCTACATACCAAGTTTCATCAAGATCGGGTGAAATTTTTTTGACCGTATCACATCGACGATTTTTCCAACTTTGAAGACATGTGACTCGATAACCAGGATGAATTTCAAATAACCAGCCTGACCAAATTTAGATATTGTTCCATATTATCAGAATTCGAGGGAATTTCGAAGATCGGATCATAAACGGCGGACGAGATAGATTTTGAAAATGGACGATGTCGCAAATTTGGAGTGACCTTGACGTTGACGTTGACCTTCATCGGGTCAAAGGTCATACCATCGTGCATCCCTCATCGACATCTACCCATATACCAAATGTCAAGAAAATCGGAAGACAAAAATGGGGACGTACGTACGGACATCGAGACTGGTTTTATTAGGTCATCTCTGACGAGATGACCTAAAAATAAAACCCACTTTTGATTCCTACCAACCTCTAACTTGCCATGTGTTATGTTGAAATCTACCCCTGAGGGATGAATTCATCGATATGGCAGAAATAAGTTGTGGTCTATACTTTAGATATTTATCCTCATCGCCATGTAATGAATCTTGGGTGTGTTCAGTTACAAAGTTTCCTGTAGAGCACTTGCCAAGTGACTTAAGCACTCAAGCAAGCACTCCATTCTAAACAGCTGAGAATGAACGGCTGGCTTGGAAAGTGCAAGCTCGCTAACTGCTTGGTCCCTGAACACACCCCGGGAGCCTGGACATCTCAACAGTAAACAGTACATACCAAAGGCCGAAAAACAAGTTTTTTTTTTTTTTTCAAAATACAGACTTTGGACGTGTGCAGTACATTTCATATTCCATATCTTTAAAGTGTATATGTACATAACTTCTTC
>NC_140972.1:19534371-19549871 GCF_056783735.1 Eptatretus burgeri
ACTTTGTAAGTTGGTTTTACTTTGAATACTTGAAATGTGGGTTCTGGATTGATAACTCACAATGTGATACATATCTTGGAAACTCAACGGGAATGTGGTTATACCTTGAAGACTTGGAAAGTTGGGTTTATGTTGGACACTTGAAACTTTTTTGGGGGCTTTTATTTATTTATTTATTTATTTATTATTATTATTATTTTATTTATTTATATTTTGGAGACTTTTGGAGTTGCTATCACTCTTTGGGATCTAAACCTATCGATGTAGTTCTTTGTCGGATGGTGCTTGATGGGAGCAAGATCAAGAAAGTTCTGGGAAGAAAGTGCAGGCTTACTCCCCCTTTTTACGTCATCAAACCTGAAAGCCTTAAAAGACAGAATTGGAAGAAGAGAAAAAAACAAAAAATATACATTGTTCGTTCTGGGAAGAAAGTGCAGGCTTACTCCCCCCTTTCTACGTCATCAAACCTGAAAGCCTTAAAAGACAGAATTGGAAGAAGAAAAAAAACGTAAAAATATATATATATAGGTGGAAATCTCATTTTGAAAAAGACATTGTGTTGGGCGAGGATTGAGTTGGGGTTGAGATTTTGAATGTGAGGGTTGGGGTTGAGATTTTGAATGTGAGGGTTGGGACACACACACATACACATCAACAAACAAAAGTTAAGCCTTGACTATTCAGTTGAGGATTCTGTGTTTGGGGTTCACAGATGTAAGAACGTCCACCCCTTGACACACATTATATACTGTTATACACCTCGGACTTGGCCTCGAGTGTCCACAACGGTGTATAGTAGGAGGAGTGAAGCGCCAACCTATTGCTCCCATTGCACACACACACAAACAAAAGTTAAGCCTTGACTATTCAGTTGAGGATTCTGTGTTTGGGGTTCACAGATCTAAGAACGTCCCCCTTGACACACATTATATACTGTTATACACCTCGGACTTGGGCCTCGAGTGTCCACAAAGGTGTATTATCTGCTTAGTTTTGTCTTTTGTAATTCCTGTGAATAAAATGAACCTAAAATCTCTTCCCCTTCCAAATCATATATTTTATAAGCCCAAGGAAATGAAGCTATTAAATCAACAATTTTAAAAGTTCTTTCTATTCATCGTTCAGTAAAACCCTTTTCAAAATGAGATTTCCACCTATATATTCTTACGATATCACCAACTTTGAACTTAGGTTTTCTGACATTAATCTCTTTTTCATATTTTAATTTTGTAAATGTTTCTGATGGCTTCATATTCGTTGACGTGTGAATCGTGTCATTATACTTATCCACAATATCCTGAATAAAAGATAACCATTGTTGTGAACCGAGTTGTGTGAATTTTTATATAGTCTCTCTTTTAAGGTACGATTAAAACGTTCAACAACAACTGCCTTCCCTTCATTAAAGGTACTGTATAATGTAATACTGTTATTTTTTAGAAAATTCATAAATGTCTTGTTATAAAACTCTCTACCCTCATCAGTCCACAATTTCTTAGGTTTTCTCTTACTTTTATTAAATATCTGTTGAAAAGCTAACATAAGAGTATTACCTGTTTTGTTTTTTAAAGGGACAACCCACGCATATCTACTCCTCAAATCAATAACGGTTAAAGCATACTTGTACCCCTTATCATTATTGAGTTCAATCAAATCAGCAGACCAGATATAATCAACTTCCTTGGAATAAACTTTCCTTCTCTGAAACTTTGTGAATATTGGTTTATGTAATTCATCAGCTAATTGCTCTTCAGTCTTAATGGCATCATTAGAGCCTATAAGTTTTTTGAATTTCCAAGTCCAAGTTTCAATTTAGCACTAATCATCTTCTTCACGATGAACCTATCAACTTTTTCTCTCAAGGTTGGATTTTGTATCAGAGACAAATTATACAACATTTTCTCTATCAAACTTCATGCTTTTCTTCCAACGTTGTGGTATTCCCATAATCAATATCGTGTCTCATGCACACTTCATCAACTCTATTGATTGGTTTATTCCAGGATTTAGGATTGTCTGCCTCATCTAATCTTTTATCCAAGTTTGTGCCTGGACCACAGAAAGAATAACCTGGAAGATGTAATTCCCCTGGTATTCCAGTAGTTGTAAATTTACTTCCTGATAAAAACTTTTGTATATCTCCTCCAGTTTGTGTTTGGAGATAAATTGATTTTTTTTGAACCACACACCGAACATATACCTTTTTGTATAACCCTGTTATTTTTACTTTTAATATATGAAATATTTTTAGTATTAGTTTTCTTTTTACATTTGAGACAATAACTCATTTATTTATGAGAAAAATTTCTGCAGAGTGCAAAAACCTTTTTCGTTTCCAACATGCACATTTGAATCTTAATTTTTAAAACATAAAGAATCCTTAGAAATGCCTTCACTCTCTCCTCCATTTATTTAAGAAAAAACTTGAATTAAAATGAATAGCTTGACGATGCTAATAGTTTTGTTGAAAGTATTGCAAATAGACTTGTTAATTCTTTGTATTCCTTCCTGGTGGGTTGAGTTATTTTCTTTAATACCTCTATTCTTTTTTGAATCTCACTGGTTTCCATATTTTGATATTTATTCATTCTCTCTCTTTCCTCCCTCTCTCTCTCTTCTCTCTTTCCTCCCTCTCTCTATTCTCTCTTTCCTCCTTCTCTCTCTTCTCCTTTTCCTCCTTCTCTCTCTTCTCTCTTTCCTCCCTCTCTCTATTCTCCCTCTCTCTATTCTCTCTTTCCTCCTTCTCTCTCTCCTCCTTCTCCTTTTCCTCCTCTTCCCTCTCTTCTTCAACTCCTTCCTCATCCCTTACTATACTTGAATCGTTTACACCCCATAGAATATTATACATATATTCATCAGGATTTCTTGTTATTCCTGTATCCAAAATAATTTTTTACAACAGGAAACCAATAAAAATTTCTTTTGAATTTCTAAAAAGAGCCTTACCTTTCTTAACCTTATAATTTTTTCATTATTTAACATTCTAATTAAATCTAAAGTTGTCGGTTTATCAACATCAGCATAATGCCAATCTTTTATTGAAAATACCTCATTCTTATGTTGTAGAACATATTTATTAAAATACCGAATACCCTTTTCTTGAAGGTATGCTTGAACACAGAAATGATAATTTTCTTGAAGCCTTCTTGCTGTCATTTATGTATTAGAAATATATGTTAGAATAATATTATGGCACGAAACACCTCCCCATCTTCCCATAGTTAAATCATTTTGTATTTCCTTACTTATTATATATAATCCTGTTTTTTCTGTTTTCATGAGATAAACAAGGGCAAAACCATTATTATATTTACCCTTATTAAATTCTTTTATTTGTTGTTTACTAATCGTGGCTCCACAAAAACTCATTCTCGATACCAAGTGGATAATATTCTTCCTTACGAGACTGATTTAATTGTTCCAGGTCTTGAGGTTAATTTTAAATGACCAATTATACCCTAAATCATTCATATCATACCCCATTGTTCTATTCTCATACAAACGATACGCCCTTCTTTATAAAAATTTATTTTAATTCGAACTGTGAATTCTGTATGACCTGGAGATAATATCAACACTTCTGTATCTTTAGAATACACAGCCGTTTTATTTAAGTATATATATTGTGATAAATCGCTTAATCTCACCAAGTCATTCGCGTCAGTCGGGCTTGGATAATTTTTTAATTTATAAGCATTTTTTCATGTTAATATTTTTGTTTATATTATATTTATGTCGTTCAGCCTGTGCCTTTGTGTAATAATTTGATAAATCAATATCCAGTTCTTGAGATACACCAAAGATAGAACCATCTTTACCAACATAAGTCATTTATATTAGATTAAAAATAATATCATAAAATTTTTTATTTTTGTTGAGTTGAAATAACACATATAGACATAATTGACCACAACACTTGGAATTTAATTCTTGGACTTGAAATGTTTGATAAACACCATTCTGTAAGAATTTTATGACTTCAACAGGTGGTGGAAGACCAAAAACTATCAAAATAATATTTGTCTTGACTATTAAAAATACAAACCCAATGAGAACCGTTCCCATCATTATCTTCTAAGTTCATAATAATATTCTTTGTATGTTCGGACACATTTGTTAATTCACTTGCCATACAAATAACCACATTATGAATTTTTAATTTCTTACAATATTTGGCAAGTTGTAAATTTGATGTTGTATTCTTTCCAAATTCTTTCAACCACTCATCAATGCTCATTTATTTATTAGAAAGATATAATCCATTACCTCTTTTCGTTAATTTTACACCTGCTTGTGCTATAGAAGAAAGCATATCTCCAACTAACAATCTCGCTTTATCAGGCAGACCTTCAAGTTTTTCAGCAAAATCTACAATTACACCACTTCCACTAATTTGTTTCTCCAACTCTTTGTTATGTCTTTCCAATTCTTTTTGAGCCTGGAGTTGAGCCTTCCTTTCGTTGGCAGTTTTGACCGCTGTTGAAATACCACCCGTCAATGCTCCAACCGCACTTAAACCAGCAAATAAAGGAATTAGAAATGGGAGAAATCCTCCACTCGTCTCTCTTATTGAATATTTTTTCAACATTGGTTTTGTCATTTTAATTTTAAGTGAGCCAGTGTCATTCAAGATTTTAACCTGTTCTCTTGTGAGCAAAACATCAATTCTTACTGCTCCTTTTCTCTGAATTGTATTAACGTTAATCGTACAAGGCTTTTGATTTTGAACACAAGATGATAGTTTATGAAGATTGATTTGATTAACATATACCCCAGTTGGTACTTTGCCACTCATTTATTTAACAAAAAATTATGTGAGACTAATCATCACACCATTATCTGTATTAATCTGCAATTCTGTTTCTTCCAAAAGCAAACAATATGTATCAACTTCTTCACTCTCTCCTCTTTCAATGTATAGGGAAGTATCCACTCGATTAGACTTTATAGTTTCTTTTGAGCGCTCAGGTCAAACGTATAGATTGTATACAAACTTTTAAATGCTGTCATATCCAAAATAGGTTCTTTATTTCCATTACTTTCACACACCTTTTGGTAAGACTTGTATGCTTCAGCAAAATCATTTTTTTCCCAATTAATTTCCAATCTATCTCGTGGATAAAATGTTCCATCTAGAGAACGCGAAGTTGTTTCACCTTAGCATTATCACTCAATGCATTATTCTTATCAGTCGCAGTATCACCATCTGGCTTTTAAAAATCATCCACAGATATCGTGGCTTTCCTTCCAGAACACCCAAATTCCACGTGTAAGTAGTTTGATTGAGTTTAACGTGTTGACATCTTCTTTTGAGGTATGATACACTGAGTGGTTTCTTTGAGTTAAGTCTTCGATTCAACATCTCTTCTGTTTTAAGATTAGGAGTATATTCACTGATATACCAACTCATCTCCTCAATTACAAATTTATTCTGATCACCAAAAGCATTACCAACACCAAAAAGCAATCTATTTTCATTATCATTCCTTTGTAGTTGAAATCTAATTTTAAGACCATACAGAACTTTATCATAATCACAAAATCCAAATATACCTTTAAGAGGAACTGCCACAGTAAAACTATTTTCTGCTTTTGTATCATCATTATACATTCCTTTCCTTTGAATATATCCAGGGTCTGTGTTTGTTCCCGTTGACATATCAGGAATAAAACCTTCGACAGACCCCTTTCCCATTCTATCACTGAATGTATAGAGTGTAAATTTCATCATTTCAGATACAGCAGAGACATAATCAACCGCTTCAACTTCTTGTGTTCCAATATACAATCGCACACTATCAAACATTTTCCAGAAGAAATCATTTACAAGTGTAGCGTTTGTGTTATTCCCAGCCTTAGTGAATTTAAATTTACACAACAAGAAACTTTGAGAGATTCAAATAGGTTTGTTGATTATTTATTTCAAAACTTTTTGTACCACTTGTATTCCAGTCTGTTCCAGTTATTGCATTTACCTTGAAGTAATCTTCTTTTTTAGTGGAGTTTGAGATAATAATAGTATCATCCAAATCATAGATACTATCAATTGCTTCCATACTTGTATTTATTTAGGAAAAAAGATGTTAAAACTTTTGAAACCCTGATCCAAGTATTTGAATTATTTTCTGTCGTTCTTGGGGGGACAACTGAGTTTTACCTTTCTTAATTTCTTTTATTGCTTGTAATTTATGAGATTCTTTCTGAGCATCTTTTATACTCTTTACAGCACCTGCTACATTTCCCACAGCAGAAGCAGTTGAACCAATTAGGTCTTTATGTTTAAGAATAGTTGAACCAATACCCATGAGAGTATCAATTATCCCATCTCCTCTAAATTGATGTCCAACACCCCTTTGTCTCTTAGGTTTATAGTATCCTCTACCAAGATACATACCTTCACCCTTGTAGTACGGGGAAAGGGACATCCCATCCCCTGTAATTATTTTATATTTTCCCAACTCGTGCTTCCTCACAATAACCATCGTATTTATTTATTGAAAAACTTCACGTCGGTGAATTCTGATGGATATAACTTCTCCATTAAAAGAGATCACACGATTATCTTGGTCGGTTATCCTAAAATTTACTCTGTGTATGGTTTTTCCTGACACAGGTAGATAAACCAAATTTTTAGGTTCCATATTGAATTTATAACCAATTGGGGTTGAGTATGCGCTGAATGAAAATATTGTATTTGTTTTTAATCCATCATTATAAGCACCATCAATCAAATCACAGTGAATTACCACCGAATTTATTCCTGAGGATATTTGAATGACATTATCACTGTAAAACGTCCCATTAGTTTCAATCTTTTTTGAGGAGAAACCTAATAACTCTCTAAATGAATTATCAATTGTGAAATCAACCTTGTAGTTATTTTTAACTTTAATCGTTGATTTTGAAGTATGTTTTTGAATGTTTATAACAATATTTTTTGGTTCATCACCCTGTTCTTTCATAAGACTAAGAATTTCGGAAGATATTTGAGTAATCTTGTATGCTACGGGTGTGCCTGTTATCGTTTGTATCCACTTCCGGATTATAACTAAACTTGTCATTTTTTCTCGGTTATATTAAATAAGGTATTATAAGTCTCCATGGACAATAAAGATGCCTCATATTCTTTTGTTGTGTCAAGTTGTAGTGGGTATGGGAATGAAGATGTGTGGTCGCTTTGTTGTGAAATTAAAACTCAGGATTGTGCTTCTCATCTTATTTAATATGAGATAAAATGTCTTTATATTGAGATTTATTAATTATTTTCATGTTCATCAACTGGTCTAAAATGGCTGATGCTTCATTAAAACAATTGTTATTTCCAGCCTTCTTACTGCCGAACAACAATAACAGTCTATTAACTAATTGCGATGGGTCATTTGGAAGAAAACTAATACCTGAACCAAGGATACTTAAAGCCTGAATAATGTGTTTCTCCTTCTCATTCTTCCTACTTTTACCAGAAAGAATAACCTTATAATTTAGAGTGTTCAGCAAATCAATATATACTCTATCATCATTATTTTCCATATCCAATGGTTTATCAATATACTTTTATTCATCCCTCACAGTTGAACCTTGTCTTCCATCTTTTGTGAGAAGAAACATTAATCTCGGAGTTAGTTTAACAGGGGGTTGAGCAGAACTTAAGAACCTTAATTCATCATTAAATATCAATACCTTTTCTTGAACAAGAAGAAATATTGCTGGTTGTTCTGTTGGAATGAGTCCTGCTTTGGTTTTTGAATCTGCTGAATATTCATTGTTTTGAACAGCATTCACAATATAATCAGGGGTTGATTAATCTCTTCCAGTTGTTGAAATAAACCTTCATCATCATATTCTAATTCTCCCTAAATGCTCTAATTCTTCCTCCGTCATTTGACTGAAATCTTTTAACATTTGAAGCTTTCTAGGAGTATATTCTACTGTGGGAACTGTGGAAACATCTTTCATTTTTCTTGGGAAGTTTTTAAAAGTGGTTTAAAAATTTCTCTTGTTTTTTTTCAAATGCTTCTTCGCCCGTTAGTTTCTGTCTGCGTTTCTTCTTTATGTCTTCCTGTTGTTTTACAACTTTTGAAACCAACTCTTGATGTTCCTTAAATCTTCTTGCTCTTTCTTTTGTATCCATTTATTTATTGTAAAATATCATTTAATGAATTGTAAAGATCAACAGGAAGATTTTCCTTTTCTTCATCATTCAAGTAGATGTGTTCAAATAAATCCTTTTCTTTAAATATTTCATCAAATTCTTTATTAACATTAATGCGAGTTGTAATTTCTTCTTCACTAATCCTTGCATCTCTGCTTTTCATACGTTTGTGTTGAGTTTCTTCATCAACATCAAAACCGAATGATAAAATCTTCACTCAGCTCAGATATTTAATAATTTGTCTCGTTCCTTCTGGATTAGTTTCTAATATCCCAACACCACCAGATTTTAGTTTCTTTAACTCACTCTTACAATGTGAATATTTTGTTGTACCAAGAGAAACCTCCTCAAATATTTGTCCTTCATTCCTCAATCGCATATGTTCCTCCACTGAAATATAGTGATAATCTACACCTTTTACTTCTCCAGGTCTTATTGCTCTAGTTGTTGTTGATACAATGCGTATCACGGGGTGTTTTTAAGTAAATTTACAATATTCTCATTTGTACTACACAAGAACCTTGATTTATGAAAGTTTTTCCAGAAGCAGATTTACCCACAAGATTTATAATAATAGTTGTCATTTATATATGTAATTGTTTATAAAACAAAAAATATATCCCTTAATATCTCATCTTGTTTCACAACAATATATTTATATTTTTCAGTCGTGTGCTTCATATAATCCTCAAATTTCTTTTTACTACATAATGTAGAACAATTATCTCTCCAAAAATTATTGATATCTATTGAATTTAACTTGAATAAAATAAAAGTATTAGCATTGTTTCTGATGGAGCAGCGAGGAAGTTGAAAGTACGATTGACTAAGATAAATACAATTACAAGAAGAATGTCTCCCTCTTGTGTAGTAGCTGTCCATTACCGTTTGGTTTCTCTCATTAACACAATCATCAAAGATAACGAGATTCTTTTTTGATTTATCCAAATCTTGGGGAGACGGTATATCATCCGTATTATCACTAAGAATACAAGTTATAAGATTTGATTTCTTTTTACATCTCTGTGTATCACAAAATAGTTGAATTATATCTTCAATGTTATAATCATTTCGGTCTTTTTGACGTTTAAATAAACCTATTATATCTTCTTTTTGAAGACCAGCATTAAAACCTTGTGAGAGTAGTTGATACTCTGGTTGAAAACTCGACTTTGTGAAAATTATTAAATTATCATAATCTAAAAAGTTGGGAGTGAGGAGCATTTTTAAAAGTAAGCAGGTTTTTCCACATCCACTTGAACCAACTATGAGACATCTTAATGAATTTGGGAGATTTTTATGGTTGTTAAATTTTATCTTATTTTCCCAAATAGGTAAAAAATCATTCATTTATATATTTGAAAAACAGGTTATTTAATTTATTATTGGCTTTTTTAGAAACTCTATATTTTATCCTAAGTTCAGGTTTAATTTCAAGATAATCCATTATTTTATTTATACAATATCTTGTGTTGATATTTCCCTGAAAATTACATCCATGAATAATATACAACAACAATCCTTTGAACATTTCTCTTATACGTTCAGTTTCTTCCCTTGTAAGGAAAGGTGTGTTATCATCCTCATACTTTACATTCATTTCTCTAATCAATCTTGTAAAGTAATTCATTTTTAGTGTAAATCTAAAAGAATTATTTTCCTTTTTATATTTTTTATTATCATTAATTAGAAGATAATCACAGAATATACATTGTTTATAGGCTTTTGACTCTGTGTTTAATCCCCGTCTTTCACACGCAGGACAATTCTCAAATTTGTCATATGGAGAATCAGGAAAGTCGAGCATATTTATAAAGTAAAACTTTACTTAAACTGAAATTCATCTATACTTTCAGTTGTATATTACCATCGATATCGATATACTTTTTCATTATCAGATTCAACGACAACATTTTTTATATTAAAGGTAATTTTAAAATTATCGTTAACTACTATTGAACGAAATGTCATTTCACCTGATATATTAACATCCTTTATTTCATCAAGATTTACATCTTTAGGGTTGTTGAAAAAAATACAAATTTCTCCTTGCATATTACAGATGGTCTTATCTTTTCTTTCTAAAGCTTCATCCATAAGGTTTTTGTTCTTTGATACTTTTTCTTGTTTCATTGCTTTTTCTAGTTTTGAATATATTACTAGAAGGAGAGGAGATACTTTAATTGATGTTCTACCAGGTATACTAAAAGCCCTTCCACTGAAGGAAATTGAAGAACTCATATTATTTACCATAATAGTTTTTATCCAATAGTTGTTATATTTATCTTTGTTCAATTTTACATCCTTGACATATTTCTCAGTATCTTTAACAGATGAAGAGATTGATTGAAACTTGTCTTTTTGTGTCTTGAAACATTGTATTTATTAAGTGAAAAAGTTGGAGGATAAAATGTTTTTAAGCACAGATTCACCTATAAATTAAACGAAATTTTCATCAAGAAAATTTTAGTTTAAGCAAAGTTTTATTCTATAAATATGGTGAATACAACGTACTGCGATGTTTGTAATCACGAATATAAACATTATAGAAAACACCTCCGAACCAACAAACACACATTTAATCTATTTCATCAAATATCTCCTCTTGAGTTGGAAAGAAAACATTGTGATATCTGTTCAAAGGATGTTTTGAAGAGTAGTTATAATCAACATCTTCAATCACAAAAACACAAGAAAAATGAGTTTAAAGTAAAGGGAGACTATTATATTAAAAACACTGATGAGGCATTTAAAAGGCATATAAAAATAAGGATATTTCAATTTGGAGAACCCGGTACATCATCAATAGCTGAATCAATTTAAATAGTGAAACCCGATGTTGAAAAATTTATTAAAAAGACATTAAAAAGAAATGAAAACTTTAAAGTTTTATATGGGAGTGAAAATGAATATGAAAAGACAAGATGAAGAACAAACTCCTTATATGAGAACAGATCTTCATTTTATAACATCATTTCAAGATTTTTTGAATAGTGGGGTTTATGAAGAACTATCAAGACAAGAGGAGGATGTTGATAATACAGTGGTAGGAAGTGGATTCAATATTAAAAAAAATCATCTTTTAGATATACACATTCTAAAATCAAACCCTCTTAAAGCTTCTTCTTATATTGAATTACCAAAAGAAATAAAACTAAAGAAGGCAGTTGTTAATATTAAGAACAATGATAATAAATGTTTTCTCTGGTCTGTTCTTGCTCACTTACATCCACCAAAATGTAATTCAGAAAGAGTAAAACAATATATGAAATATGAGAATACCTTGGACATTAAAGATTTTAAATTCCCAATGCCATTAACAGATATTCCTAAATTTGAGAAAAAGAATAATCTTTTTATTAATGTATATGGATTAACGGATACAAACAAAGTTCAAATATTAAAAATTTCAAACAACTATAAAAATGAAGAAACACACATTGACCTTTTATATTTTAGTGTTGGAAAGAATTCACATTACACATATATCAATAATTTATCAAGATTAATCTCTTCTCAGGTATTCAGAACAGCAAACAAAATATATCCTTGTAAGCGATGTCTTAATTCATTTCATACAAAAGAACGATTAGAACAACATTCAAAATATTGTAGTAATCATAAATCAGCTGTAATTACAATGCCTAAACCTGGTGAAAAGATTTATTTTGAAGATTATAATAAATCTATCATGCACCCATTTGTGATATACGCTGATTTTGAATGTATCAATAAAAAGATAAATACTGCTTCTCCTAATCCAAAAGAACCATATACAAATAAATATCAAAAACATATTCCTTGTGGTTTCTGTTATTATATCAAATCATCTGTTGGAGAAAAGTATAACAAACTTGAACATTATCGTGGAAAAATGCTTCACAAGAGTTTGTAAAACGATTAGAAAAGGATTGTATAAGACTCACTAAATTAATGAAAGAAACAAATGAACCGATGAAATTAACCAAAGAAGAAAAATTAGAATTTAGAATGAACAATATCTGTCATATTTGTGAGGGGGAAATTAAGGAGTCTAAAGTTAGAGACCATTGTCATCTTACTGGTAAATATAGAGGTCCCGCTCATTCCTGTTGTAATCTTAATTATAAATTACCTTCTTTTATTCCAGTCTTTCTTCACAACAGTGCCAACTATGATACACATCTATTTATAAATGAACTTTCAAAAACACCAGGGAATATTTCTGCTATAACAAACACAAGTCAAAAGTATATTTCATTTTCAAAAATGATATTCACAAAACCTTTAACTCGTATTAGGTTTTTAGATTCTTACAAGTTTATGGGAACACCACTAGCCTACCTCGCATCAAATCTAAGCTCCACGGACTCTTTTCCAAATCTTAATTCATTCTTTCCAAAAGAGGAAATTCTCACTCAGAGGAAATTCAGATTAAAGAGAGAATTCAAAGTAAAGAGGAAACTCAAATTAATGAAGAAATTCTAACTGAAGATGAAATTCTAATTATAAAGAAAATTCGAACTAAAGAGGAAATTCAGATTAAAGATGAAATTCTGATTAAAGAAGGAATTCTTACGAGAGAGGAAATTCAAACAAGGAATGAAATTCAAAGTAAAGAGAAAATTCTTACAAGTAAGGGAATTTATCCTTATGATTATATGGATTCATTTATGAGATTTAAAGAAACACAACTTCCTTCAAAAGAAAGTTTCTATAATAACCTTTATGAAGAAGAGATAAGTGATAAGGAATATAAACACGCACAAGAAATATGGAAAATATTTAAGATAAAGAACCTTGGAGAATATCACGATTTATATCTAAAAACAGATGTTTTATTGTTAGCTGATGTGTTTGAAGCTTTTAGATCACTCTGTCATAATAAAAATTGTTATGGATTAGATCCTGCCCACTATTTCACAGCTCCTGGTTTAGCTTGGAGTGCAATGTTGAAAATGACAAAACAAGATATAGATTTAATCAGTGATGTGGATATGCTTTTGATGATTGAGAAGTCCAAGAGAGGTGGAATATCACAAGTATGTTCAAAAAGATATGCTAAAGCAAATAATAAATATCTTCCAAATTATGATAGTGAAAAAGATAGTAATTATTTGATGTATTTTGATGCTAATAATTTGTATGGATGGGCAATGTCTCAATCTCTGCCTTATGGTAAATTAGAGTGGGTGGAAGAAAAGGATTATGAAAAGGCTTTGATGAATATTGTTATTTCTTCTCAAGAGGAATTGAATGACGAAGAAGAAGGTTATTATTTTGAAGTTGATTTGAGGTACCCGAGTGATCTTCATAATAAGCATAAAGATCTTCCTTTTGCATGTGAGAAAGAAACTCCAAAGAAAGAATGGTTAAGTGATTATCATAAAAGTTTTAATATTAAAGGCAAATCAACAGAAAAGTTATTAACAACATTCTATGATAAAGAGGATATGTTTTACATCAGAGAAGCTTAAAACAGTTTTTGAGAGAAGGATTGAGAGTAGCTAAAATTCATAGAGTTTTAAAATTTAAACAAAGTCCTTGGGTGAAAAAGTATATTCAATTTAATACAGATATGAGAGCAAATACAAAAGTAAAATTTGAAGGGGACTTTTATAAATTAATGAATAATGCTGTATTTGGAAAGACTATGGAAAATGTTAGAAACAGGCAAAACATTAGATTCGCAACATCTTGGAAAGAAGCTTCGAGATTGATAAATAAACCAAGTTTTGAGAGAGAAGAGGTTTTTTCAGAGAACTTTTCTGCAATTCATATGAAAAGGAAAGTATTGTAATGGATAAACCAATTTATATTGGAACAGCAGTTCTTGATTTATCAAAGATATTGATGTATGATTATTTGTATAATGACTTAAAGAAAGAGTATGGTGAAAATGTTTCATTGTTGTATATGGATACTGATAGTTTTATCCTAGATATAAAAACTGATGATGTTTATGAAGATATGAAGAAAAATATTGGAGTATATGATACAAGTAATTTCAGCAAGAAGAGTGAGTTATTTTCCAAAAAGAATGAAAAGGTTATTGGTAAGTTTAAGGATGAGTTGGGTGGAAAAGTAATGAGTGAGTTTATTGGATTGAGAGCAAAGGCATATGCTTATAAGTATGGTGAACAGATTGATAAGAGGTTAAAGGGAATAAAGAAATATGTAATAAAGAAATCAATAACTTTTAGAAATTATTATAATTGTTTGATGAATAAGAAAGAAGAATATAGGAAAATGAATACAATAAGAAGTTATAAACATAACATATATAGTGAAGAAGTAAATAAAAAGGCATTAGGAGCCTTTGATGATAAGAGATTTATTTTAGATAATGGAATAGATTGTGTTCCATATGGATATTGTATGATAGAGTGTATAAAATAGATTATGTTTTAACGATGGGAAGATGGGTTAGGGTTTTTTAAGGGCTACCGCCGCGTTTTTCACAATATATAAATGGTTAAACCAAGTATTAATCAAACTAAAGAGTGGAGAAAATCTCAGTCTTGGTATATAAATGGAAAACATAATGAATGTGAAAAATATCAAATAAGTCTTATTGAAAAAATAACTAAAACAAAGGTAAATAAAACAAATAAGCGAATTAATTTAAAAACTAGTAAGTTAGAGGATGTAAAGAAAAAAATGAATATCCTTGAATGGACTGAAAACTTTGATGGTTATCAATTGAACAATGAAAAAACAATTTACTATAATCTCAAAATGATGTGGCTCAGGAGGTGGTCAGATGAGAGCATTAAGAGAAGTTTATCATTTCGTAATGGCACAAATGGGGTATCTTCAAAAATATAAAGATTCAAATGTTTTGTTTGTCAATATTTTAGATGGGGATTATTGTGCAAAGAAAATTAAACTATTGAAGGAATTTGAGAATGAACAAATCTTTATAGGTTCAATGAGTGAGCTGTTCAACCCCAGGTGTTCAATTCAATGAGGTTCAACCTCCAAGTTAAAAGGGAGACAAATAAATATACCTTAGGATAAAAAGGGGGTTTATTTTTAGGGAAAAAAATATGAATCGCTGAAAATCCCCATTCATTTACATGGGGAAAAGTGAGCCAGAATCAGTATTCTTACCCTACTTATATATATATATATATATATATATATATATATATATATATATATATATATATATGTATACATACATATATACATATATATATATATATATATATATATATATATATACATACATATACAAGGTAAACAAACATTTGATTAGTGAAACAAAATTTAAATTTGCATTTCAATAAAATAAACAATATCAAAGCTTTTCGACTTGCACTCCTCAGGGTAAAACCGCATGCAGATGAAGAAAAGCACCAAGCTC
>NC_140972.1:19550371-19565371 GCF_056783735.1 Eptatretus burgeri
GAACAGCTCACTCATTGAACCTATAAAGATTTGTTCATTCTCAAATTTCTTCAATAGTTTAATTTTCTTTGCACAATAATCCCCATCTAAAATATTGACAAACAAAACATTTAAATCTTTATATTTTTGAAGATACCCCTTTTGTGCCATTACGAAATGATAAACTTCTCTTAATGCTCTCATCTGGCCACCTCCTGAGCCACATATCATTTTGAGATTATAGTAAATTGTTTTTTCATTGTTCAATTGATAACCATCAAAGTTTTCAGTCCATTCAAGGATATTCATTTTTTTCTTTACATCCTCTAACTTACTAGTTTTTAAATTAATTCGCTTATTTGTTTTATTTACCTTTGTTTTAGTTATTTTTTCAATAAGACTTATTTGATATTTTTCACATTCATTATGTTTTCCATTTATATACCAAGACTGAGATTTTCTCCACTCTTTAGTTTGATTAATACTTGGTTTAACCATTTATATATTGTGAAAAAACGCGACGGTAGCCCTTAAAAAACCCTAACCCATCTTCCCATCGTTAAAACACAATCTATTCTATTCACTCTATCATACAATATCCATATGGAACACAATCTATTCCATTATCTAAAATAAATCTCTTATCATCAAAGGCTCCTAATGCCTTTTTATTTACTTCTTCACTATATATGTTATGTTTATAACTTCTTATTGTATTCATTTTCCTATATTCTTCTTTCTTATTCATCAAACAATTATAATAATTTCTAAAAGTTATTGATTTCTTTATTACATATTTCTTTATTCCCTTTAACCTCTTATCAATCTGTTCACCATACTTATAAGCATATGCCTTTGCTCTCAATCCAATAAACTCACTCATTACTTTTCCACCCAACTCATCCTTAAACTTACCAATAACCTTTTCATTCTTTTTGGAAAATAACTCACTCTTCTTGCTGAAATTACTTGTATCATATACTCCAATATTTTTCTTCATATCTTCATAAACATCATCAGTTTTTATATCTAGGATAAAACTATCAGTGTCCATATACAACAATGAAACATTTTCACCATACTCTTTCTTTAAGTCATTATACAAATAATCATACATCAATATCTTTGATAAATCAAGAACTGCTGTTCCAATATAAATTGGTTTGTCCATTACAATACTTTCCTTTTTCATATGAATTGCAGAAAAGTTCTCTGAAAAAATCTCTTCTCTCTCAAAACTTGGTTTATTTATCAATCTCGAAGCTTCTTTCCAAGATGTTGCGAATCTAATGTTTTGCCTGTTTCTAACATTTTCCATAGTCTTTCCAAATACAGCATTATTCATTAATTTATAAAAGTCCCCTTCAAATTTTACTTTTGTATTTGCTCTCATATCTGTATTGAATTGAATATACTTTTTCACCCAAGGACTTTGTTTAAATTTTAAAACTCTATGAATTTTAGCTACTCTCAATCCTTCTCTCAAAAACTGTTTTAAGCTTCTCTGATGTAAAACATATCCCTCTTTATCATAGAATGTTGTTAATAACTTTTCTGTTGATTTGCCTTTAATATTAAAACTTTTATGATAATCACTGAACCATTCTTTCTTTGGGGTTTCTTTCTCACATGCAAAAGGAAGGTCTTTATGCTTATTATGAAGAACACTCGGGTACCTCAAATCAACTTCAAAATAATAACCTTCTTCTTCGTCATTCAATTCCTCTTGAGAAGAAATAACAATATTCATCAAAGCCTTTTCATAATCCTTTTCTTCCACCCACTCTAATTTACCATAAGGCAGAGATTGAGACATTGCCCATCCATACAAATTATTAGCATCAAAATACATCAAATAATTACTATCTTTTTCACTATCATAATTTGGGAGATATTTATTATTTGCTTTCGCATATCTTTTTGAACATACTTGTGATATTCCACCTCTCTTGGACTTCTCAATCATCAAAAGCATATCAACATCACTGATTAAATCTATATCTTGTTTTGTTATTTTCAACATTGCACTCCAAGCTAAACCAGGAGCTGTGAAATAGTGGGCAGGGTCTAATCCATAACAATTTTTATTATGACAGAGTGTTCTAAAAGCCTCAAACACATCAGCTAACAATAAAACATCTGTTTTTAGATATAAATCATGATATTCTCCAAGGTTCTTTATCTTAAATATTTTCCATATTTCTTGTGCGTGTTTATATTCCTTATCACTTATCTCTTCTTCATAAAGGTTATTATAGAAACTTTCTTTTGAAGGAAGTTGTGTTTCTTTAAATCTCATAAATGAATCCATATAATCATAAGGATAAATTCCCTTACTTGTAAGAATTTTCTCTTTACTTTGAATTTCATTCCTTGTTTGAATTTCCTCTCTCGTAAGAATTCCTTCTTTAATCAGAATTTCATCTTTAATCTGAATTTCCTCTTTAGTTCGAATTTTCTTTATAATTAGAATTTCATCTTCAGTTAGAATTTCTTCATTAATTAGAGTTTCCTCTTTACTTTGAATTCTCTCTTTAATCTGAATTTCCTCTTTAGTGAGAATTTCCTCTTTTGGAAAGAATGAATTAAGATTTGGAAAAGAGTCCGTGGAGCTTAGATTTGATGCGAGGTAGGCTAGTGGTGTTCCCATAAACTTGTAAGAATCTAGAAACCTAATACGAGTTAAAGGTTTTGTGAATATCATTTTTGAAAATGAAATATACTTTTGACTTGTGTTTGTTATGGCAGAAATATTCCCTGGTGTTTTTGAAAGTTCATTTATAAATAGATGTGTATCATAGTTGGCGCTGTTGTGAAGAAAGACTGGAATAAAAGAAGGTAATTTATAATTAAGATTACAACAGGAATGAGCGGGACCTCTATATTTACCAGTAAGATGACAATGGTCTCTAACTTTAGACTCCTTAATTTCCCCCTCACAAATATGACAGATATTGTTCATTCTAAATTCTAATTTTTCTTCTTTGGTTAATTTCATCGGTTCATTTGTTTCTTTCATTAATTTAGTGAGTCTTATACAATCCTTTTCTAATCGTTTTACAAACTCTTGTGAAGCATTTTTTCCATGATAATGTTCAAGTTTGTTATACTTTTCTCCAACAGATGATTTGATATAATAACAGAAACCACAAGGAATATTTTTTTGATATTTATTTGTATATGGTTCTTTTGGATTAGGAGAAGCAGTATTTATCTTTTTAAGGATACATTCAAAATCAGCGTATATCACAAATGGGTGCATGATAGATTTATTATAATCTTCAAAAGAAATCTTTTCACCAGGTTTAGGCATTGTAATTACAGCTGATTTATGATTACTACAATATTTTGAATGTTGTTCTAATCATTCTTTTGTATGAAATGAATTAAGACATCGCTTACAAGGATATATTTTGTTTGCTGTTCTGAATACCTGAGAAGAGATTAATCTTGATAAATTATTGATGTATGTGTAATGTGAATTCTTTCCAACACTAAAATATAAAAGGTCAATGTGTGTTTCTTCATTTTTATAGTTGTTTGAAATTTTTAATATTTGAACTTTGTTTGTATCCGTTAATCCAAATACATTAATAGAAAGATTATTCTTTTTCTCAAATTTAGGAATATCTGTTAGTGGCATTGGGAATTTAAAATCTTTAATGTCTAAGGTATTCTCATATTTCATATATTGTTTTACTCTTTCTGAATTACATTTTGGTGGATGAAAGTGAGCAAGAACAGACCAGAGAAAACATTTATTATCATTGTTCTTAATATTAACAACTGCCTTCTTTAGTTTTATTTCTTTTGGTAATTCAATGTAAGAAGAAGCTTTAAGAGGGTTTGATTTTAGAATGTGTATATCTAAAAAGATGATTTTTTTAATATTGAATCCACTTCCTACCACTGTATTATCAACATCCTCCTCTTGTCTTGATAGTTCTTCATAAACCCCACTATTCAAAAAATCTTGAAATGATGTTATAAAATGAAGACCTGTTCTCATATAAGGAGTATGTTCTTCATCTTGTCTTTTCATATTCATTTTCACTCCCATATAAAACTTTAAAGTTTTCATTTCTTTTAATGTCTTTTTAATAAATTTTTCAACATCGGGTTTCACTATTTCAATTGATTCAGCTATTGATGATGGACCGGGTTCTCCAAATTGAAAAATCCTTATTTTTATATTCCCTTTAAATGCCCCATCAGTGTTTTCAATATAATAGTCTCCCTTTACTTTTAACTCATTTTTCTTGTGTTTTTGTGATTGAAGATGTTTATTATAACTACTCTTCAAAACATCATTTGAACAGATATCACAATGTTTTCTTTCCAACTCAAGAGGAGATATTTGATGAAATAGATTAAATGTGTGTTTGTTGGTTCGGAGGTGTTTTCTATAATGTTTATATTCGTGATTACAAACATCGCAGTACGTTGTATTCACCATATTTATAGAATAAAACTTTGCTTAAACTAAAATTTTCTTGATGAAAATTTCGTTTAATTTATAGGTGAATCTGTGCTTAAAAACATTTTATCCTCCAACTTTTTCACTTAATAAATACAATGTTTCAAGACACAAAAGACAAGTTTCAATCAATCTCTTCATCTGTTAAAGATACTGAGAAATATGTCAAGGATGTAAAATTGAACAAAGATAAATATAACAACTATTGGATAAAAACTATTATGGTAAATAATATGAGTTCTTCAATTTCCTTCAGTGGAAGGGCTTTTAGTATACCTGGTAGAACATCAATTAAAGTATCTCTAACAAAAGTTTCTCCTCTCCTTCTAGTAATATATTCAAAACTAGAAAAAGCAATGAAACAAGAAAACGTATCAAAGAACAAAAACCTTATGGATGAAGCTTTAGAAAGAAAAGATAAGACCATCTGTAATATGCAAGGAGAAATTTGTATTTTTTTCAACAACCCTAAAGATGTAAATCCTGATGAAATAAAGGATGTTAATATATCAGGTGAAATGACATTTCGTTCAATAGTAGTTAACGATAATTTTAAAATTACCTTTAATATAAAAAATGTTGTCGTTGAATCTGATAATGATAAAAAGTATATCGATATCGATGGTAATATACAACTGAAAGTATAGATGAATTTCAGTTTAAGTAAAGTTTTACTTTATAAATATGCTAGACTTTCCTGATTCTCCATATGACAAATTTGAGAATTGTCCTGCATGTGAAAGACGGGGATTAAACACAGAGTCAAAAGCCTATAAACAATGTATATTCTGTGATTATCTTCTAATTAATGATAATAAAAAATATAAAAAGGAAAATAATTCTTTTAGATTTACACCAAAAATGAATTACTTTACAAGATTGATTAGAGAAATGAATGTAAAGTATGAGGGTGATAACACACCTTTCCTTACAAGGGAAGAAACTGAACGTATAAGAGAAATGTTCAAAGGATTGTTGTTGTATATTATTCATGGATGTAATTTTCAGGGAAATATCAACACAAGATATTGTATAAATAAAATAATGGATTATCTTGAAATTAAACCTGAACTTAGGATAAAATATAGAGTTTCTAAAAAAGCCAATAATAAATTAAATAACCTGTTTTTCAAATATATAAATGAATTATTTTTTTACCTATTTGGGAAAATAAGATAAAATTTAACAACCATAAAAATCTCCCAAATTCATTAAGATGTCTCATAGTTGGTTCAAGTGGATGTGGAAAAACCTGCTTACTTTTAAAAATGCTCCTCACTCCCAACTTTTTAGATTATGATAATTTAATAATTTTCACAAAGTCGAGTTTTCAACCAGAGTATCAACTACTCTCACAAGGTTTTAATGCTGGTCTTCAAAAAGAAGATATAATCGGTTTATTTAAACGTCAAAAAAACCTAAATGATTATAACATTGAAGATATAATTCAACTATTTTGTGATACACAGAGATGTAAAAAGAAATCAAATCCTATAACTTGTATTCTTAGTGATAATACGGATGATATACCGTCTCCCAAGATTTGGAGAAATCAAAAAAGAACCTCGTTATCTTTGATGATTGTGTTAATGAGAGAAACCAAACGGTAATGGACAGCTACTACACAAGAGGGAGACATTCTTCTTGTAATTGTATTTATCTTAGTCAATCGTACTTTCAACTTCCTCGTCGTTCCATCAGAAACAATGCTAATACTTTTATTTTATTCAAGTTAAATTCAATAGATATCAATAATTTTTGGAGAGATAATTGTTCTACATTATGTAGTAAAAAGAAATTTGAGGATTACATGAAGCACACGACTGAAAAATATAAATATATTGTTGTGAAACAAGATGAGATATTAAGGGATATATTTTTTGTTTTATAAACAATTACATATATAAATGACAACTATTATTATAAATCTTGTGGGTAAATCTGCTTCTGGAAAAAACTTTCATAAATCAAGGTTCTTGTGTAGTACAAATGAGAATATTGTAAATTTACTTAAAAAACACCCCGTGATACGCATTGTATCAACAACAACTAGAGCAATAAGACCTGGAGAAATAAAAGGTGAAGATTATCACTATATTTCAGTGGAGGAACATATGCGATTGAGGAATGAAGGACAAATATTTGAGGAGGTTTCTCTTGGTACAACAAAATATTCACATTGTAAGAGTGAGTTAAGGAAACTAAAATCTGGTGGTGTTGGGATATTAGAAACTAATCCAGAAGGAACGAGACAAATTATTAAATATCTGAGCGGGGTGAAGATTTTATCATTCGGTTTTGATGTTGATGAAGAAACTCAACGCAAACGTATGAAAAGCAGAGATGCAAGGATTAGTGAAGAAGAAATTACAACTCGCATTAATGTTAATAAAGAATTTGATGAAATATTTAAAGAAAAGGATTTATTTGAACACATCTACTTGAATGATGAAGAAAAGGAAAATTTCCCTGTTAATCTTTACAATTCATTAAATGATATTTTACAATAAATAAATGGATACAAAAGAAAGAGCAAGAAGATTTAAGGAACATCAAGAGTTGGTTTCAAAAGTTGTAAAACAACAGGAAGACATAAAGAAGAAACGCAGACAGAAACTAACGGGCGAAGAAGCATTTGAAAGAAAACAAGAGAAATTTTTTAAACCACTTTTAAAAACTTCCCAAGAAAAATGAAAGATGTTTCCACAGTTCCCACAGTAGAATATACTCCCAGAAAGCTTCAAATGTTAAAAGATTTCAGTCAAATGACGGAGGAAGAATTAGAGCATTTAGGAGAATTAGAATATGATGATGAAGGTTTATTTCAACAACTGGAAGAGATTAATCAACCCCCTGATTATATTGTGAATGCTATTCAAAACAATGAATATTCAGCGGATTCAAAAACCAAAGCAGGACTCATTCCAACAGAACAACCAGCAATATTTCATCTTGTTCAAGAAAAGGTATTGATATTTAATGATGAATTAAGGTTCTTAAGTTCTGCTCAACCCCCTGTTAAACTAACTCCGAGATTAATGTTTCTTCTCACAAAAGATGGAAGACAAGGTTCAACTGTGAGGGATGAATCAAAGTATATTGATAAACCATTGGATATGGAAAATAATGATGATAGAGTATATATTGATTTGCTGAACACTCTAAATTATAAGGTTATTCTTTCTGGTAAAAGTAGGAAGAATGAGAAGGAGAAACACATTATTCAGGCTTTAAGTATCCTTGGTTCAGGTATTAGTTTTCTTCCAAATGACCCATCGCAATTAGTTAATAGACTGTTATTGTTGTTCGGCAGTAAGAAGGCTGGAAATAACAATTGTTTTAATGAAGCATCAGCCATTTTAGACCAGTTGATGAACATGAAAATAATTAATAAATCTCAATATAAAGACATTTTATCTCATATTAAATAAGATGAGAAGCACAATCCTGAGTTTTAATTTCACAACAAGCGACCACACATCTTCATTCCCATACCCACTACAACTTGACACAACAAAAGAATATGAGGCATCTTTATTGTCCATGGAAACTTATAATACCTTATTTAATATAACCGAGAAAAATGACAAGTTTAGTTATAATCCGGGAAGTGGATACAAAACGATAACAGTCTCACCCGGAGCATACGAGATTTCTCAAATATCTTCCGAAATTGCTCGTCTTATGAAAGAACAGGGTTATGAACCAAAAAATATTGTTATAAACATTCAAAAACATACTTCAAAATCAACGATTAAAGTTAAAAATAACTACAAGGTTGATTTCACAATTGATAATTCATTTAGAGAGTTATTGTGTTTCTCCTCAAAAAAGATTGAAACTAATGGGACGTTTTACAGTGATAATGTCATTCAAATATCCTCAGGAATAAATTCGGTGTTAATTCACTGTGATTTGATTGATGGTGCTTATAATGATGGAAAAAAACAAATACAATATTTTCATTCAGCGCATACTCAACCCCAATTGGTTATAAATTCAATATGGAACCTAAAAATTTGGTTTATCTACCTGTGTCAGGAAAAACCATACACAGAGTAAATTTTAGGATAACCGACCAAGATAATCGTGTGATTTCTTTTAATGGAGAAGTTATATCCATCAGAATTCACCTACGTGAAGTTTTCCAATAAATAAATACGATGGTTATTGTGAGGAAACACGAGTTGGGAAAATATAAAATAATTACAGGGGATGGGATGTTCCTTTCCCCGTACTACAAGGGTGAAGGTATGTATCTTGGTAGAGGATACTATAAACCTAAGAGACAAAGGTGTGTCGGACATCAATTTAGAGGAGATGGGATAATTGATACTCTCATGGGTATTGGTTCAACTATTCTTAAACATAAAGACCTAATTGGTTCAACTGCTTCTGCTGTGGGAAATGTAGCAGGTGCTGTAAAGAGTATAAAAGATGCTCAGAAGGAATCTCATAAATTACAAGCAATAAAAGAAATTAAGAAAGGTAAAACTCAGTTGTCCCCCCAAGAACGACAGAAAATAATTCAAATACTTGGATCAGGGTTTCAAAAGTTTTAACATCTTTTTTCCGAAATAAATACAAGTATGGAAGCAATTCATAGTATCTATGATTTGGATGATACTATTATTATCTCAAACTCCACTAAAAAAGAAGATTACTTCAAGGTAAATGCAATAACTGGAACAGACTGGAATACAAATGGTACAAAAAGTTTTGAAATAAATAATCAACAAACCTATTTGAATCTCTCCGAAAGTTTCTTGTTGTGTAAATTTAAATTCACTAAGACTGGGAATAACACAAACGCTACACTTGTAAATGATTTCTTCTGGAAAATGTTTGATAGTGTGCGATTGTATATTGGAACACAAGAAGTTGAAGCGGTTGATTATGTCTCTGCTGTATCTGAAATGATGAAATTTACACTCTATACATTCAGTGATAGAATGGGAAAGGGGTCTGTCGAAGGTTTTATTCCTGATATGTCAACGGGAACAAACACAGACCCTGGATATATTCAAAGGAAAGGAATGTATAATGATGATACAAAAGCAGAAAATAGTTTTACTGTGGCAGTTCCTCTTAAAGGTATATTTGGATTTTGTGATTATGATAAAGTTCTGTATGGTCTTAAAATTAGATTTCAACTACAAAGGAATGATAATGAAAATAGATTGCTTTTTGGTGTTGGTAGTGCTTTTGGTGAACAGAATAAATTTGTAATTGAGGAGATGAGTTGGTATATCAGTGAATATACTCCTAATCTTAAAACAGAAGAGATGTTGAATCGAAGACTTAACTCAAAGAAACCACTCAGTGTATCATACCTCAAAAGAAGATGTCAACACGTTAAACTCAATCAAACTACTTACACGTGGAATTTGGGTGTTCTGGAAGGAAAGCCATGATATCTGTGAATGATTTTTAAAAAGCCAGATGGTGATACTGCGACTGATAAGAATAATGCATTGAGTGATAATGCTAAGGTGAAACAACTTCGCGTTTCTCTAGATGGAACATTTTATCCACGAGATAGATTGGAAATTAATTGGGAAAAAAATGATTTTGCTGAAGCATACAAGTCTTACCAAAAGGTGTGTGAAAGTAATGGAAATAAAGAACCTATTTTGGATATGACAGCATTTAAAAGTTTGTATACAATCTATGCGTTTGACCTGAGCGCTCAAAAGGAAACTATAAAGTCTAATCGAGTGGATACTTCCCTATACATTGAAAGAGGAGAGAGTGAAGAAGTTGATACATATTGTTTGCTTTTGGAAGAAACAGAATTGCAGATTAATACAGATAATGGTGTGATGATTAGTCTCACATAATTTTTTGTTAAATAAATGAGTGGCAAAGTACCAACTGGGGTATATGTTAATCAAATCAATCTTCATAAACTATCATCTTGTGTTCAAAATCAAAAGCCTTGTACGATTAACGTTAATACAATTCAGAGAAAAGGAGCAGTAAGAATTGATGTTTTGCTCACAAGAGAACAGGTTAAAATCTTGAATGACACTGGCTCACTTAAAATTAAAATGACAAAACCAATGTTGAAAAAATATTCAATAAGAGAGACGAGTGGAGGATTTCTCCCATTTCTAATTCCTTTATTTGCTGGTTTAAGTGCGGTTGGAGCATTGACGGGTGGTATTTCAACAGCGGTGAAAACTGCCAACGAAAGGAAGGCTCAACTCCAGGCAAAAAAAGAATTGGAAAGACATAACAAAGAGTTGGAGAAACAAATTAGTGGAAGTGGTGTAATTGTAGATTTTGCTGAAAAACTTGAAGGTCTGCCTGATAAAGAGAGATTGTTAGTTGGAGATATGCTTTCTTCTATAGCACAAGCAGGTGTAAAATTAACGAAAAGAGGTAATAGATTATATCTTTCTAATAAATAAATGAGCATTGATGAGTGGTCTAAAGAATTTGGAAAGAATACAACATCAAATTTACAACTCGTCAAATATTGTAAGAAAATAAAAATTCACAATGTGGTTATTTGTATGAGAGATGAATTAACAAATGTGCCGAAACATACAAAGAATATTATTATGAACTTAGAAGATAATGATGGGAACGGTTCTCATTGGGTTTGTATTTTTAATAGTCAAGACAAATATTATTTTGATAGTTTTGGTCTTCCACCACCTGTTGAAGTCATAAAATTCTTACAGAATGGTGTTTATCAAACATTTCAAGTCCAAGAATTAAATTCCAAGTGTTGTGGTCAATTATGTCTATATGTGTTATTTCAACTCAACAAAAATAAAAAATTTTATGATATTATTTTTAATCTAATATAAATGACTTATGTTGGTAAAGATGGTTCTATCTTTGGTGTATCTCAAGAACTGGATATTGATTTATCAAATTATTATACAAAGGCACAGGCTGAACGACATAAATATAATATAAACAAAAATATTAACATGAAAAATGCTTATAAATTAAAAAATTATCCAAGCCCGACTGACGCGAATGACTTGGTGAGATTAAGCGATTTATCACAATATATATATACTTAAATAAAACGGCTGTGTATTCCAAAGATACAGAAGTGTTGATATTATCTCCAGGTCATACAGAATTCACAGTTCGAATTAAAATAAAATAAAATAAATTTTATAAAGAAGGGCGTATCGTTTGTATGAGAATAGAACAATGGGGGTATGATATGAATGATTTAGGGTATAATTGGTCATTTAAAATTAACCTCGAAGACCTGGAACAATTAAATCAGTCTCGTAAGGAAGAATATTATGCACTTGGTATCGAGAATGAGTTTTGTGGAGCCACGATTAGTAAACAACAAATAAAAGAATTTAATAAGGGTAAATATAATAATGGTTTTGCCCTTGTTTATCTCATGAAAACAGAAAAAACAGGATTATATATAATAAGTAAGGAAATACAAAATGATTTAACTATGGGAAGATGGGGAGGTGTTTCGTGCCATAATATTATTCTAACATATATTTCTAATACATAAATGACAGCAAGAAGGCTTCAAGAAAATTATCATTTCTGTGTCCAAGCATACCTTCAAGAAAAGGGTATTCGTTATTTTAATAAATATGTTCTACAACATAAGAATGAGGTATTTTGAATAAAAGATGTTGATATGTAATGACATTATGCTGATGTTGATAAACCGACAACTTTAGATTTAATTAGAATGTTAAATAATGAAAAAATTATAAGGTTAAGAAAAGGTAAGGCTCTTTTAGAAATTCAAAAGAAATTTTATTGGTTTCCTGTTGTAAAAAAAATTATTTTGGATACAGGAATAACAAGAAATCCTGATGAATATATGTATAATATTCTATGGGGTGTAAGCGATTCAAGGATAGTAAGGGATGAGGAAGGAGTTGAAGAAGAGAGGGAAAAGGAGGAAAAGGAGAAGGAGGAAAAGGAGAAGAGAGAGAGAGAGGAAAGAGAGAGAATAAATAAATATTATAGTATGGAAACCAGTGAGATTCAAAAAAGAATAGAGGTATTACAGAAAATAACTCAACCCACCGAGGAGGAATACAAAGAATTAACAAGTCTATTTGCAATACTTTCGACAAAACTATTGGCATCGTCAAGCTATTCATTTTAATTCAAGTTTTTTCTTAAATAAATGGAGGAGAGAGTGAAGGCATTTCTTAGGATTCTTTATGTTTTAAAAATTAAGATTCAAATGTGCATGTTGGAAACTAAAAAGGTTTTTGCACTCTGCAGGAATTTTTCTCATAAATAAATGAGTTATTGTCTCAAATGTAAAAAGAAAACTAATACTAAAAATATTTCATATATTAAAAGTAAAAATAACAGGGTTATACAAAAAGGTATATGTTCGGTGTGTGGTTCAAAAAAATCAATTTATCTCCAAACACAAACTCGGAGGAGATATACAAAAGTTTTTATCAGGAAGTAAATTTACAACTACTGGAATACCAGGGGAATTACATCTTCCAGGGTATTCTTTCTGTGGTCCAGGCACAAACTTGGATAAAAGATTAGATGAGGCAGACAATCCTAAATCCTGGAGTAAACCAATCAATAGAGTTGATGAAGTGTGCATGAGACACGATATTGATTATGGGAATACCACAACGTTGGAAGAAAAGCATGAAGCCGATAGAGAAATGTTGTATAATTTGTCTCTGATACAAAATCCAACCTTGAGAGAAAAAGTTGATAGGTTCATCGTGAAGAAGATGATTAGTGCTAAATTGAAACTTGGACTTGGAAATTCAAAAAACTTATAGGCTCTAATGATGCCATTAAGACTGAAGAGCAATTAGCTGATGAATTACATAAACCAATATTCACAAAGTTTCAGAGAAGGAAAGTTTATTCCAAGGAAGTTGATTATATCTGGTCTGCTGATTTGATTGAACTCAATAATGATAAGGGGTACAAGTATGCTTTAACCGTTATTGATTTGAGGAGTAGATATGCGTGGGTTGTACCATTAAAAAACAAAACAGGTAATACTCTTATGTTAGCCTTCCAAAAGATATTTAATAAAAGTAAGAGAAAACCTAAAAAATTGTGGACTGATGAGGGTAGAGAGTTTTATAACAAGACATTTATGAATTTTCTAAAAAAATAACAGTATTACATTATACAGTACCTTTAATGAAGGGAAGGCAGTTGTTGTTGAACGTTTTAATCGTACCTTAAAAGAGAGACTATATAAAAAATTCACACAACTCGGTTCACAACAATGGTCATCTTTTATTCAGGATATTGTGGATAAGTATAATGACACGATTCACACGTCAACAAATATGAAACCATCAGAAACATTTACAAAATTAAAATATGAAAAAGAGATTAATGTCAGAAAACCTAAGTTCAAAGTTGGTGATATCGTAAGAATATATAGGTGGAAATCTCATTTTGAAAAGGGTTTTACTGAACGATGGACGAAAGAACTTTTTAAAATTGTTGATGTAATAGATACGGTTCCTTGGACTTATAAAATATATGATTTGGAAGTGGAAGAGATTTTAGGTTCATTTTATTCACAGGAATTACAAAAGACAAAACTAAGCAGATAATACACCTTTGTGGACACTAGAGGGACAAGTCCGAGGTGTATTACAGTATATAATGTGTGTCAAGGGGTGGACGTTCTTAGATCTGTGAACCCCAAACACAGAATCCTCAACTGAATAGTCAAGGCTTAACTTTTGTTTGTTGATGTGTATGTGTGTGTGTTTGTGTGTGTGTCCCAACCCTCACATTCAAAATCTCAACCCCAACCCTCACATTCAAAATCTCAACCCCAACTCAATCCTCACCCAACACAATGTCTTTTTCAAAATGAGATTTCCACATATATATATATATATATATATATATATATATATATATATATATATATATATATATATATATATATATATATATATATATATATATATATATATATTTTACGTTTTTTTTTTTTCTCTTCTTCCAATTCTGTCTTTTAAGGCTTTCAGGTTTGATAACATAGAAAGAGGGAGTAAGAACTTTCTTGATAGGTTTAAATCCCAAAGAGTGGTAGCATTTCAAGTCTTCAAAATAAACCCAACTTTCCAAGTCTCCAAGGTAGTTATTTAAACCATCAAGGCAGAACTCATTTACTGATTTTTTCAAAATTTGTGAGTCTCCAAGGTAGTTCCCATATTTAGAACCATCTTGGCAGAACCCTTTTCCTGAGTCTCCAAGGTAGTTATTTAAACCATCAAGGCAGAACTCATTTACTGATTTTTTCAAAATTTGTGAGTCTCCAAGGTAAAACTTGTATTCTGGCTCATCAACGTATAACTTGTTCAGTGGGTATTGTCTTGATAACTCACAATGAGTACAATTGCTGTAAAACTCTTTTTCAGGATTTTGCTGGTCTCCAAGGTATAACTCTTTGGTTGGGTCATCAAGGACGAACTCGTTCTGTGGGTCTTGGTCGCTCATAAGGTCTTCAACCAAGCCAACAATTTCCCCCCAAGTTGTAGCAAAAGCAGTATTTTCATTTTGTATTTCAGATACAATTT
>NC_140972.1:19570371-19662871 GCF_056783735.1 Eptatretus burgeri
TCACCTTCTTATAGGCTGGCAGGAGCAGCTAATATGCAAATATTCGGATCAGAATGACCTCGGGGGCGGAGCCACGCTCGCCCATTGGTCTGAGGAAACGGGGGCGTGAATCTCCCCTGATCCTAGAATTTGCATATATCGACTTCACACACACGCGCTTGGAGGCGGGGCCAAGCCGCCCCGCGCTCGCTAATTGGACGGAGGAAAAGTGGGCGTGTAGAGTTTTTGATCCGAATTTTCCCTCGGAAAGGCCGCTTTTTGCGCTCGCGGCTCGGTGCGCTCGGCACCAAACGCCGAACGGGCCCGAGACAGCCCGACGTTCAGTGTTCACAGGTGGTGCGGGAATGGCCGTAGAAGGAGAGAGATGAAGGTGGTGGAGGGTTTTCGGTGGTGTTTTGATGGTTATGTTGCCCTTTGGGAATGGCGGTGATGCGATAATGTGGGAGCGTAGATTGTGGCGGTGGCGTGGTTGTTGTGTGATGGCCGTTGAGACGTGGTTGGTTCAAAATAAAGATAGAACAGAAAAACGCCTCACTCAAAGGATCGCAGCCCGGATGAATCACATAAATTCCCTCTATACAACGGGTTTGGGCGAACTACACATGTACTTAGAGATATCTCACCTGAGGGTCCTGAATGGTGATTTGCGAATTTCCACAGCCGTAAAACGATATATATATATATATATATATATATATATATATATATATATATATATATATATATATATATATATATATATATATATATTTGGAGGATAGTATGAAGTTGATTCTGCTCCCTCATCCACTTGAAGTTCAAAACCCCACCATTCCACCATTAGGAAAATACAACACTCAAGTACATTTGCTGCAGAATTATTTTGTTCAGATTACAGCACACAGTGTGCTTTAAGGTCAGAGAAAGAGGGTTGCACATCATTCAATCACACATCGTAATTGAATGTGGACAATTACGCTTCGTCTCTGTTAGAAATTATACCGTCAGCTCCCAGAGCTTGTGGGTATGTCACGTGTCTTGGCCAAACCAAGCATGCCTCAAGCTGTATCACCACACCACCAAACATGAGATAAAAATCCCAAATAGTCATGAAAACGACAAACTGGCACAAAGCCTCATTGTGATCATAATGAACAATCCTGCAAACCAAGAGGCAGGAATTTGGAACTTTGCAGCAGTACCAGCACCCCAGATGTATTTGTAGTGAAATACCTTGAGGTATTGGATGTACATGTACATGTACAAGTGCATGTATGAAGGACACTTTCTCGAAAGGACCACAGACATTAACATGCAGAATCTTGTTTGCGATGATGGTTTATGTTTTAAATTGTACAATTTTAACTTTATGGAAACTTAATCTTGGGAGTTGGGACCAAAAACTAAATGCCAATCATTTCGGCAGCATTGTTACTATTCCACCAACACTTTTACTGTACTCTGGAGTAAATAACAGTACAATGCACAGGAAAAGAGTTGTTTGCCTTTCAGGATTTTTTCAAAGATAAAGTCGAAACTCTGGGGAAACAAAAGGAGTTGTTTGTACGTAGTAACCTTCTTCTCCATCACAGTTAGCCAGGTGTTGTCTTGGCGGTTCAGGTGGCTGTCTTGGGACCTTCGGGTCCTGAGTTCAAGTGCTGGCTTGGGACCTCTGGGTTCTGAGTTCAAGTGCTGGCTTGGGACCTAAGGGTCCTGAGTTCAAGTGCTGGCTTGGGACCTAAGGGTCCTGAGTTCAAGCCCCTGTTTTCTGTTGAATTAACACCAGGTGTGGTTGACTTAACCTGTCATCCTTTCAAGGTTGGTGAAATAAGGACCATCCCAGTGTAATGGGGTAATAACCATTTGGGGTAACCTGTGTTGGAATGGTGACTTGTCCAGGACTGTACTCCTTGCCGATTAAACTGCCTCAGCATCCCTATGTTCCTTTATGGAGTGAAAGGAATGGTGTTATTATATTGTTGCGAATTCACGCCCGCCGGCGTGCGAACGGCCACGTAACTCGAATCGAGGCACGTCGCCCACCGGACGGACAATTCTGTCGTGACCCTCTCGGACTAACGCCGGGAGCTAGTCACGGGTGGGCCTTTCGGCCTCACCACGATCGTGCCAATCGGCCCCCCACGTGGGATAGGGTTGTTCGCCAAATTCGACCTTCCTAAGTACCCACGCGGAGGGTAGACCGGGCGATCGCACCTCGCCGCAGGTCAACTCCGGACGCGGGCCACTTAAGCGACCCGTTCCGTACTATCGGGATAACCGAGCGGTGTTATCGTCGGCCTCGACGGTTCCAATTAATTATCGGGCGTATTAAGCCCACTACCAACCCTTTACGTGAAGCAAGATGGAGATTCAATTAAAGAAAAGACGAAGCGAAACGGGAAAAACAGTTCAACATAATGCACATTTATTCCGCGACACACGGTAGAGCACACATATACAATTGCAACAATTATGCACCAAAAGCAGATGTAACAAAAGAAACACAACAATGCAGATCTACTACCGACTATGTGAGCACACGGCAACACTGACAGTTTTACTTTACAGATGGCGCCAACAACACATTTACTCAAAAGCAAAAGAAAAGGGCCACCCTCAAAGACAAGGGGGCAGATGGGGCCTGTGGGCCGTGAGACCGGGTGGATCCTACCCGTGTCTTGTGATGAGCCGCAAATGTGGCGGCGCCCCGACTCCGCGCTCCTTCACGGGTTTCGTTGGCACTGCTTGGAGTGGGGTGGGAACGGGGCCCCCCTTTTCGCACTATCTCAGCGCGGGGGGGAAAAGGGGGGAATTGTTGATGCTCTGGGGAAAGAGGATAGCTGGCTTGCTTGGGTCCCGCGACGAGCGATTCCACTGCGAGCTCGTCGCCGACCGCCGTCTTCCTTGCCTCGGACCCGAGCTATCCGGTCCCCTCCGCAATTCTCCTCAGCCGACTGCAGCAAATCACCTCGACCGCGCTCCAGGCTCCAGGCTTCCTCTCTCTGCAGCTCCCCGACAGACTCCGAACCCCGACAGACTGCGAGCTCCGACAGACTTCTCCTCTCCAGAACCGACTTGACTCTTCTCAAACTCGCCTTGACTCTTCTCCAACTGACCTTGACTCTTCTCCAACTGACTGCCCCGAACTCTTCTCCAAACTCACTGCCGCTGCCACACTCTGCCACTGCCACACTCTGCTCTCCAAAACTGACTGCCTCGAACTCGCCTTGACTCTTCTCCAACTCACTAAATTCGCCCCGCGCTCGGCGCTTTATAGTCCGGCAGGAGAACCCATATGCAAATTTCTGGATCAGAACGAGCTCGGGGGTGGAGCCACACTCACCCATTGGATGGAGAAAAAGGGGCATGAGTCTCCCCTGATCCTCGAATTTGCATATCCCGATTCTACTCCGACGCGCCTGGAGGCGGGGCCAAACCGCCCCGCGCTTGCTAATTGGACGGATCAGAAGTGGGCGTGTATCATTCCTGATCCGACTTCTCGGAAAGGCTGCACTTTGCACCCGCGGCTTGGCGCGCGTCCCGCACGAGGCCAGGACAGCCTGACGCTCGGTGCCCACAAGCGGTGCGGGAATGGCCGCAGGAGAGGCGAAGGTGGTGGAGGGTTTAAAGTGGTGGTCCATGGCCATGGTGACGTTTGGAATGGCGGTGATGCGATGTTTGCGGGAGCGAGTTATGAAGGTGAAGGTCGTGGCTGTTGGCGTTGTTGTTGTTGTGAAGCGGCGTTGTGGTTGGTGGTTGTTGTGTGATGGCGGTTGAGACGTGGTTGGTTCAAAATAAAGATAGAACAGAAAAACGGCTATCTTAAAGGGTCGCAGCCCGAATGAATCACATTTATTCCCTCTAAACAATGGGTTTGGGGCGAACTACACATGTACTTACAGAGATATCTCACCTACGGGACGTGAATGGTGGTTTGCAAATTTCCTCAACCGCAACACTATTATTCTCATCACAGTTGCCCTCAATAATGAACCCATTTTAAGACTGATCAATGACTCTCACATCTATTTGTGGAGACTGCAGATATTTGTGTGCCAAATGTAAGCCAGGATGATGACCAAAGATGTGTTTCACCAAATAGAGGATGCTACAAATCTACTCTGTTTTTTTGTTTTTTTGCAAAATAAAATGTATTCACAAGTTTCAAGAAAACATTTATACATGTAATTTAATGAGATAATGTTAATCATTTGCCTGTGCAGGTGAGTGATTAGAAAAAAAGCAGACTGGTTGAGCCATCTTTTCCTCATTGTTAAATCTTGTCGACTATGTTTTGGGGTCGCTCGTTGTTTTTGAACAACGTAACTTGCAACATCCGTTAAGTTAAAGGCTCGCAAATTTCCTTCAAAATGTGTTGTAACGCACGATGGTTGAGATGCTTTTTGCATCATGGTAGACCAAAGATGGCTGGCAGGATGGCCTCGAGGTGTACATACTTGCCTCTCAGCTATCTAGCTTGGGTTCAAATCTCGACCCAGCTATAAATTGTCATCCTGGTTTTTAACAGGCAGGGTGATTCATCAATATGTGTGCCATTCCTCGGGTGGATGTTCAACTGGGTGTCCCGTCTACCGGCATTAGTTGGTGGATGTTAACGATCCTACGGTGTCCGTTGCAAAGAGTGGGTGAGCTATCGCCCCCGCCCTGAAAGGATTACAAATTCTGCACAAGTCTCAGACAATCAAGAAAAAATATCTACAATACAAGGCATTCATTACCCCTGTATAATCCCTAAACAATGACAAACAAGGCACCGATTTCCAAGACCGACTTTAAGTGCCTTTTTGAAAAACCTCGAAGCAATTTGAAACAAATTTAAATTGCAAAAGCAAACACTATTGTATGTTATCTTTTTTTAAAAAGTTTTTTTTACCTTGTAACTTGTTCGGCATACTCTAAAACTGTTTGCATTGAAACTTCATTTAATTATAGTTGAATGTATAGAGCATGAGTGTGGGGATGTGTTGAATGGACCGCACTGTTATTGCATTGTGTGACCTTTTGTCTCCGACGTAAGCAAAAGAAATGTCAGATAAATCTCCCTCTTGCTATGATTAATTTCAGTGCTTTCTTGAAACTGTACATGACAATGCTTGCACATCTCTTGCTTTCTCTGCTTCTAACCATTGGGAGTAAAATAAAAAATAATGAGTGAAAGAAGCGGTTACAATGGTCGGCTAGTCAGCAAGGTCAGCTGAGCGACGCATGACGGTCAAGTCTGCCACAACCCAGCGGAGCCCAAAGAAGCATAATCAAGGCACTGCAGTCCCGTAAATGGGGAAATAGCCATGAGATTGCTTCACAGTGGAGTGCTATCACCTCCAAAATGATGCTAATTCTGCATGAATCATTCTAACCCTTGTCCACCATCTCCTCAAGCCGTCTTTTTATTTCGGGTGATGAAGTGCGGGTCAATGGCAGTTGGTCATTGAGGCAAGACCACAGATGGAAGTAGCTTGTGTGACCTGTTAATGTCACTGCATGCACCATGAAATTAATCTTTCACTCAATGAATCCGCTGACAGTTAAAGCTTTGTGTCGATGAGACTTATAGTCAAATAGTTTGGCTTGAAAAGGTAATTTCTAAAAGGCGATCAGCAATGTAATGGTCTGAAGCAAAATTAAACAGCCCACTTCCTTGTTCTTGTCAGTCCTCATATTATCTTCAAGCAGTGATTGGACGTTTTAACCAGACTTGCTGACTGGGGACGGTGGTATGTATTGCATGTGGATGCACGTATGCCTCTGCTACCCACCTAGATGGACCATATCGAGGGTGAAATGGGATGATTTGGACTTCGAATGAAGACCTGGTCAGCGAGCCATGCATGTGGTACAGGTGTGTTTTGTAGTTCCATGTGCATATACCAAGTGTGTGTTTCTCTCTCTCTCTATATATATATATATATATATATATATATATATATATATATATATATATATATATATATATATATATATATATATATATATATATATATATATGTATATGTAACAGGAGCTGTAAGGGATATGTTGATGCTAATTCTGCATAATATATGTATGTGTGTATATATATATATATATATATATATATATATATATATATATATATATATATATATATATATATATATATATATATATATATATATATATATATATATATATATATATATATATATATATATATATATATATATATATATATATATATATATATATATATATATATATATATATATATATATATATATATATATATATATATATATATATATATATATATATATATATATATATATATATATATATATATATATATATATATATATATATATATATATATATACATATATATATATATATATATATATATATATATATATATATATATATATATATATATATATATACATATATATATATATATATATATATATATATATATATATATATATATATATATATATATATATATATATATATATATATATATATATATCATTCTAAGCACTGACTGATATTAAAGATCGGAACCTTCCACTTGACATAGATACTCCTGTTCTGCGGACAACAAAACAAATTTCCATACCGGACCGGTCGAGGTCCGGGTTAGCGAAATGGAGACGGTTGATCCGCTGTGGCGACCCCTAACGGGAGTTAGCCGGAAGAAGAAGAAGAAGAAGAAGATATATATAACAGGACATACAGTGTCAGAACACTGCCCAATGTTGCTCTCCTCAGCTGGAACCCATGTATCATCACTGTTTCGGGACCTACTCCAGTACAGCTCCTCATGGGCAGTCCCAGCAGTGCAGCACACGCACCACCAAGTGACATCAGCCCACATGTTCACCACCAGATATCATTGACCAGATATAGATCCGCACTGACCTGCCTTTACATGTGAATGGAATCACTGCACTCGCCTCTGCCTCCAAATTCACAATGAGGCTATCTCTGCTGCCTCCTGTAATTGTGTCACAGTTTTCTTGACTTGCTTAGATGACGCTCCAATCATCTTGAGGTACTTCAGCATAGACTTTGCCACAAAACCCCTACAACCCACTTCCACTGGAAGCACATCACACATCCACCCACGGTCATCACACACTTCTCTCACCTCTTCATACCGACACAACTTTCTTTCATATGCCCATTCCATATTTCCCTCCCATGGTACTGTCAGCTCAACAATGATAACCCTTTTTACCACATCAGACCAAATAATTAAATCAGGTCTTTGTTGGATGACTGCAATATGAGATGGGAATGATTAGGACTTTGACTGAAGACCCGGTCAGTGAGCCATGCATGTGGCACAGGTGTGTTTTGTAGTTGTACGTGTATATACCAAGTATATATATATATATATATATATATATATATATATATATATATATATATATATATATATATATATATATATATATATATCATTCTAAGCACTGACTAACTGACTGATATTAAAGATCGGAACCTTCCAGTTGACGTAGAAAGCTGAAATTTTGCTTGTCAATGGACATCGAAGCCGATACACCTGGAAAAATCACAGAACTAGTGGAAAGCATCCATAAATGAAAATAAATAAATGACAAAAATGCAGGTGGGCAACCCGAGACAATGGGGAAGCACGGAAATGTTGTGTGCTGATGGACATCGAAGCTGATATACCAGGAAAAATCACAGAATCATTGGAAAGTATCCATAAACTAAAATATAAATAAATGCAGGTGAGCGACCCGAGACAATGGGGACACATGGATTTTTGCTTGCCGATGGACATCGAAGCTGACACACCAGGAAAAATCAGAACCATTGGAAAGCATCCATAAATGAAAATATAAATATATGAAAATAAATAAATGACATATTGTTGTGGGGCCAGGACGTTGGCCACGGCACGACTGCCAGATGGAGCCGCAAGTCGGCTTGACCGATCGCCCGGAATTCAGATCGTCGCCCCGGATAAGTCCGGAGTCGACGGGTCCTTTACCGAACCAACATTCGCCAATGGATAGGCCACGTGGGGTAGGGTCGATTTCCAATTTCAATGTACCTAAATACCCATGTGATCCAACTACCGGGGAATTTCACCCTCGACAGAACTCGTACGGAAACGAGCCGCTTTAGCGCACTCGTTCTGTGTGCGATTCCGAGTGGTTTAATTGCCGAGAACCGCCGCTCCCGATTATCCTGTTACTCCGGCAATGGCTGCTCACTTCCCAACACGCGACACGTTCAATCAATTCAAGAATGGACACGACGAGCTGAGAACATTCAACAAATGGGGATATTTATTTATGAATGCAGTAGGTGGGGAATGAGGGAACACAAAAGAGCAGATGTAAACCGAATATCATGAATGCAAGTATATACAGCAAATAATGTACAGCGAAAAGCACTTAACTATTTACTACTTATTAGACGGGGCCCACACACACACACACACCCACAGACAGAAGTGGACCAAATGGTCTTTAATTGGACCTCCAGCCCGGAGGATAGTCAGGCTGAGGACCAGGATGGCTTGCTACCTGGCCGTGAACGCGCGGCTGGGCGTCCACTCCGCCTCGGGGGCTCCGGTCGCCGAAAGATGGGCCAGTGCAGCTGAACCCAACTGAGGTGAGACGGAGTGGTGTCCAGGCTCGCGACCGTGCGGAGGAGGAGGAGGAAGAAGATGACGGCGACGACAGGAGCGCCCTATCAGACGCTCTCTCTCTCGCTTTCGTTTCTCCCTGGCTTTCTTATGCTGCTCTGTCGGTGTCCCACAAGAACCTCTCTTTGGCTTCCTTCCTCGCTTTTTATGCGTTCCGTGTGTGTTGCGACCCCTCCCCCCTCGGCGCGCTGCCCAGCGCGTCCACGGGTGGGGGTTGTTGATCTTGCTTTCTGCGGGACCCGCCCCAACCGTCATTCCTGTTTACGTCTCAGAATATCGGGGCGGGAGTTGTCGTTCCTTTCTGACCATACTTTTTGTAGAGAAGGGTTGTTCTTCTTCTGTGGTGTTGTTCTGATAGAACTCCTAACTATTAAAATTAATCACAGCGCATTTACATTGATTTACCCATTAAACAAGGGAAGGCGAGCTATCTATAAAACACGTACTTACCGAGATAACAGAGATAAAGGACCTGAATGTTGAGTGTGATAGATTTCCAAATTCGTAACAATATCAAATGCAGGTAAGCGAGTCAGGTCGGTGACCTTTGTTTTTTTTCACACCTCTCGTTTAGCTCCCTCAAATCATTCTCTCACCTCTCTTACCCTCTCCAGAATGCATGTGTTCTTTCAGTAATATAGCTACCTGCTGTTTAATCTCCAAAAATCCAGGCTTACTTCATCAAATGTTTTTGTTCCTCTTTTCTCCGGTGTGTGCGACTGCCTTCATTAGGCTCTTTAATTCCAATCTTTCCTCCAGGGCTTCAAAAGCAGGTGGCGCCTCACCATCTCACGTGTATTCCTCATCTATACCCACAATGACTTGCCACAGGTACCATGTAAACCTGGACTAACTTGTTTCGTGGTCGGGTTGTTGGCAACTGAAGCATCTCCCCCACCAGGTTTCCTGGTGAGGAGGGTGTATGGATATGGACACCCAGCAGGATTAAAAACCAAAACCTGTCAAAGGGTGGAGGAGCTTCTTGTGAGCCAACGGCCATCCATATTTTGTGCCCACCTGTCTGCCGACGTCATCCTGCAGTTGGGCACCTCTTTCCAGGAGGCTGATGGAAGGCCACGAGAAAACTTTTCATTCCAGAAAATACAAATAAAACTGAAAACCCACTACATGGGAATACCTCCTGTGCAGCTGCCATTCGCACATCAGCTTACTGGATGACGGGATTGAGACAAAGCTCTGGGACCCCCATTCTTTGATGATAGGAGGAAAAGCACGGGGTGAACTTCCTAGATCGGGTTGTGGTGGTGTGTGACGGGGTGGTGCTGAGGTGTTGTCCACCAGACGGCGGTCTCCTCAGTTTAACCTGAGGCGGTCCCTTCAGGTGGGTGCCTGGAATCACCTCGCTCTAAGAGGATGATCACCTGTCTCTGTGGTCATCTGAGCTCCAGCGTTTGAACATCGGTATTGCAGTACTCTGAGGTTCAGAGACCGGATGGTGGTGAGATCATGGCAGGTGGTTATACCTCTTACTGGTCTGGTTGCTCTGATGGTTACCATACCCAAGGAGTTGCTGTACCTGTATCCAATAAGCTCAATCCCAATGATGATTGAGGCAACACCATTCAATGAGCGTATTATAAGACTAATGATTCATCACTCCCTGGGTGTCGTTTCTCTGGTCTCTGTATCTGCTCCTGAGTTTAAAACTGGATACGAGATTTAAAAGTGACTTTTGAGGGTGTAATACTCCTACTGAGGCGAGTATTCTCACCGTGAAGGATGCATTCTATACCACGCTCAGTCTGTGGTTGATCAGTGCCCCAGGTGAGATACTCTTCCAGTCTTGGGGGATTTCAATGCGTCGACTGGAACTGAGAAGGATGGTTATGAGACATGTATTGGTCCCCATGGGTCTGGAACTGTGGACCAGAATAGCACTTTTTCCAGAATAGCAGAATAGTTCCTTGACTTTGCAAGAAGTTGTGGACTGAGAGTGGTGGGTTCATGGTTTCAGTACCCACGGGATCATCACTGGACTTGATATTCCAACGCTGGTGGTGTGGCAAAGAAGATTTACCATGTACTCGTTGATGGTCTCTGGTGGATGATGCAGTCTACCGGAGTGCTCAGTTCCTCAATACCGACCACAGGCTTGTTGTAGCAACTCTGAAGTTGTAGTTTTAATCTGGGAGAATTTTACCATCCCATCCTAGGCTGGATTTTGGCAAGCTCAAGGATGAGGGGATAGTTGGGAGTTTACGAACAGGTTAAGTGGGGATTTTTGGAGTCTGCGTGTTTCCAGCGATCCTGAAGAGTTGTGGAGTGCCTTCAAGATGACTATCCTTGATGTTGCCGGTAGTTGGCTTGGAACCCAACGTCAGGCAAAGAAGAATATTGTCTCCCAAGGGACACTGGATAACAATGACCAGAGTTGCTGGGCCAGGCTTAATGGCAGAGCTGAGCTGTTGAAGGAGCTGAGATAGGCGGACAAAGAGGCCGATGTGCGAAGAATCTGTGAAGGGGTAGAGCATCACCTGTGCTCAAGTGATTCTTGTCTTACTTTGGGAGGAATTAATGCATTGCGATCCTCCAAGTCTGTCCCTTGGTGCACTGCAGTTAGAGCAGAGCATGGTGAGCTCTTGACAAAAAAAGGCCAAAGTGAAGGCCCACTGAACAGGTTACTTCGAGCAGCTGCAAGAGGCTCACCCACCCGCTGTTGAGTTGTATGTGAGGGGTGTTATTATCCCTATTGCTGATCCTCCAATCAACTGTGAACCACCTTCATTTGTGAAAACGCAGGCTGTGGTGAACCGGTTGAAATGAGAAAAGTTACTGGGAATTGTGGCATCTATGCTGAACTTCTCAAGGCTGGTGGAAATGCTGTACTTGTGTCAGGGCATGCAGTTCTGTGCTCTCTCTGGAACACAAGCATCACACCAACCGACTGGGCGAGGGGCTTTGTTGTCCCTCTCTGTAAGGGGAAGGGTGATCGCCAGGACTGCAGCAATTACTGAGGGGGGACACTGCTCTGTGCCGGGCAAGGTCTTTGCTCAGATAATTCTTCATAGGATTCGTCACCATCTGTTTGAGCATCAGTGTCCAGAGCAGTCAGGCTTTACAACAAAGAGGTCAACGATTGACCTTATCTTTGCTCTTTGGGACCTCACTGACTACAGGCGATAGTTTCAACAGGGTCTGCTAACAGCCGATGTTAATCTCCGCAAAGCATTCGATTCAGTGAATCGGGATGTCTTTTGGGGGATTCTCGGTCTTCGAGGGGTGTCACCAAAACTGATCGATCTGATGTCTGAATTATTCTGTAGTACTGACAGTGCTGTGAGACATCAGACATAAACACCAACCGGACACGTCCAGAGACAAACTCCCGTCAGGGCATAATCAACGTCCGAACACTTTCAGAGACAAACACCGTCCAGACATATATACTGCCCAGATACGTTCGGAGACAAACATTGCCCAGACGTGTCCAGAGCCAAGCTATCTGGAGACAAACACCGCTCAGACGCGTCCGGAGATAAACTCCCATCCGGACATAAACACCACCCGGACACGTCCGGAGACGAATTCTCATCCGGACATGTTCGGAGACAAAATCCAATCCAGACATGTCCACAGATAAACACCATCCAGACACATGTAGAGACAAACACCACCCGAACATAACCACCGTCCAGACATAACGACCGTCCGGATACGTTCAGGAAGAAAGAGGGAGGGGGAGAGAGAGAGAGAGAGAGAGAGAGAGAGAGAGAGAGAGAGAGAGAGAGAGAGAGAGAGAGAGAGAGAGAGAGAGAGAGAGAGAGAGAGAGAGAGAGAGAGAGAGAGAGAGAGAGGTGGGGGAAGGGGAGTTATCAGAGGGAATATGTTATGCTTTGTGAACAACACACACACACACACACACACACACACACACACACACACACACACACACACACACACACACACACACACACATTGCCTTTTATTAGTATAGATATGCTGCCTTGTTGATGCCATGCTGACGTAATGCCTGCAAACACCCCAAAATGATAACCCATTGAGCTCTCCTTTTGACACTTTCCCTTTCTGTGGTAAAGCAATGTGGCTTGCATAGCATCCCATAATGGGAATGATGGTGCTGCACTATCATGCTCTCTTTTGAAACTTCACGTCCCGCCCCTCCCCCCGTTGAAAATCCGAAATACGGTCCTGATTATGGGCAGTGTCTAGGCAACAGACCACTGCCTCAATCACTCCTGAAAGTAATAATATGACCACTGGACCCGTCGCTTATCTTGGCCCTGGCCTAATGTTGTAACCAAAATTTGGTAGCATTCTGACTGGTGGGTCTGGAGAAGAAGATTTTTCAAGGAATTAATGTGATTTTCCTCAAAATTGACTATGTTGGCCATTTTGACACGCTTCCTTGCAGGCAGGTGATCCGCATGACTTCAGCAATATCATTAACATCCCTACCCTAGCCTCATGTCACAACCCATATTTGGTAGCATTCTGACTGGAGGATCTGGAGAAGAAGATTTTGGAAGGAATTTGTGTGACCGCCATTTTGACACATTTCCGGTCATGTGATCTACATGGCCTCCACAATTTAACATAAGGACCCTGTCCTAATGTTGTAACCCAGATTTGGTAGCATTCTGACTGGAGGATCTAGAGATGAAGATTTTGGAAGGAATTTGCGTGACCGCCATTTTGACACACTTCCGGTGATGTGATTGGCTTGGCCTCCACAATTTAACGTAAGGATCCTGTCCTAATGTTGTAACCCAGATTTGGTAGCATTCTGACTGGTGGGTCTGGAGAAGAAGATTTTTGAAGACATTTAGTAAGTCGGCTATTTTGACCTACTCAAAGTCATGTGACCTGAACGAGCTTTCCAATTCCTGTTACCAGTCACGAGCGGAAAGTTGCTGCCAAATTTCAGCCGGATCGGCCTCGCGGTTTGGCCGGAAAATTCAAAAAAGGAGACGGATGGACGGAAGGTAGGCAATGACAACACCTTATTTGGAATGTAAATTCCAGATAAGCGAAAAAAAATATCCCGGGTTATGTATATGAAGCAAAAACGTGTACTGCTTATGTGCATAAATAATACATTGTGGATATATAGCTCAGATAATTCCAAATTGCACTCCCACTCCCCCCAAAGGAAGACAATGGAAAGATGGGTGAAAAATGTTTTTTTCCAAAACTTGATGTAATCAAACGAAACCTGCACAGGCACAACTTCAGGGTGTCCCCATTAATCCCTGAAAGTTTCAGCTTCCTCCGTCAAATCCTCATGGAGGAGTAGCTGAAACATACAACATACTTTCCCTCCATTTCTGTCGATTCAGCTCATATTATATCCTGGTGTTGGCTTCGTGGTTAGGATGGCGGCTTGGGATCCTAGGGTCCTGAGTTCAAGCCCCGGTGGCCGCTGATTTAACACCAGGGGGTTGACTCAGCCTGTCATTCTTCTGAGGTCGGCAAAAATGAGCACCAGTGCACTGGTAAGGGGGACACTGCATCAGCGGCATAGCCGTGTCCCAACCAATGATGCAACCAGCAGCCACAGGCTGCACTCGATAGAGAGCGAGAGCTCATATTATCATAGCCTGTGTGCTCAGTCAAGTGTGACAACCCTGACTGTTCTCTGCGTACTCCAACTTGCCAATCAAATGCAATGTTGTCATTCCATGTGTTGTTTTGTTGTAGTTGTTTTTCCTCGTGAGCACCCACAGGGAAGCTTCCCAGATTTCTCATTACACTTTTCTGTAGTTTCCTTGATGTGGAGGTATTCTCCTTTACTTTCCCTCCGCTCAATAATCAAGATTATTTTTGTTACTGCTGACCTTCAAACACCTCCCCGCGTGCTATTTTATGAGGGCGTACAAGTGCTTTATACTCAGCACTTGTGAGGTTGCTGTTTATTTTTGGACTAGATACCTCTAGGCAGGTGTGCCCATACTCATGACAGAGCATCGAACGCCCACACACAATAAGTGGTGAGCATTTTCGTGACAGATTCAATGTGGGACAGTTTTTCACTCTGCTTCAGGTTGCCAGACAGGGAACGTCGGGATGGGCAGAAATTTAGATTTTTCCAAGACATCAGCACAATGTCCTCCTCTTTTAGAAAAAATACAAAAGGACACAGCAATGGGAGGGTTCAAGTCCATCATTTAAGGCTCGCAGATGGGGCACACGTCCGAACGTATATAATGCCAGGCCGAGAATTTTCTTTTTCTTCTTAAGTCAGGAATCGAATAGAGACTAGACAGCTCAGATGTGATTGCGCGCTATCTCTGAGCATACTCACGTTTGAGCTGTTTGAATTGATGGAGGACCCGGAATGAGTTTTCTGGATGTAACACCGTCCCCTGCTGGAGATGTGTTGGTGTCTTTTCTTTGGCTCTCTTATGTTTAAATAATTATTAATTGGTTCGTTTGTTTTACTCGTAAACACAGTGTTGTTCACCTGACAAATTGGAGATTTTTTTATCGTTGAACAAAATGCATGGATTAGGCAATGGGAAAGGAGAAGGGGTGCTTTGATATCTTGGATGGTAATGTGCTCACCTTTGAGCTATCTACTTTGGGTTAAATTATCGATGAAGGTTTCGCTCAACCCAAGACTGCTGCTCTGATACAATTCTTGCAACAGGCAATCCGTCTTCAAGCATGCCGTCCCCCAGGTGGAGATTTAATGCTGGTCATCTCATCTGCGCTTAAATAATGCACATCAACAGTCCCACGTTATCTTGAGAAAAAGGTTAGACCATCTCGTGATAGCACCCTGACTAACGGGGAATGCGAGGCTATGAATATGGCACAGGTATACTGTGACAAATCACATTTTCTACACAACGATTCCAGACCCATGCAGAAGGTTTGACATGTATTACTTACAGGACACGAACATTAAGAGACTTCAGTATAATCTTACATTCGTTACGAGGACAGTGGGAGGGAAACGGTGGACAAGTCAACGCAACACAGTGTATTGGGTTTCAACATGGAATGCCAACACCAAATGTTGAATACTCAGATGGAAAAAATGAAGGAGGTCAAGTCTGCTTTTTGCCAACAGGCCAAGTTTCCTTGTAAGCAATGCCCTTTAAAACGATTTTTGATAAAACGACAGCAATAATTACTTTTTTCATTTTATTTTTTTAAACAAGAAATGTAACCAGATGTTGACTCATATTTACAAAGAATAATGAATGTCACAATTAGTACTCTACCTGAGAGGTTTCTGATGGAGACCGTACGCCTGCTGTTGGCTAAATGGTTAGAGTGGTGTGCTTGGGATCCTTGGGTCCTGAGTTAAAATCCTGCTCAGCTGTTGAATTAATACCAGGTGGGGTTAACTCGGCCTGTCATCCTTCTGAGGTTGGCAAAATGAGTGCCAGCTTGCTGGTATATACTGTGTCGGAGTGGTGACCCATCCAGGATTGTGCCCAATTGCCAAGGAGACTGCTTAGGCAGCACCAACGCTCTGCACAGAGTATGGTCCTGATGGATGGATGGACCAGAGAGGTTAATTCTAATCATCCATCTTTTGCAAAATAGGATGTTTATTTTTAATATTCCTAGATTCTGGAATTCTTTGGAATTGCCTGTTAGAAATGAATAGAATGGATTTAAATTTAAATAAATAAATAAAATACCTCTCTTAAGTTCATACCATTTAATTAATTGTTAAGTCACTGAGTTATTGAACGATATAATTTCCTTCCATCAAATTTCACATCCATATGTCGAATATACATGTATACAACTACCGTGTGTGAAATCATGTGATGGATCTGCAGTCTTCCCCCACCTCACCTGCCTTTTTTTCCTTTTCTTCTATTTGTCTCTTTTCTATTTCTATCTGTCTTCAATGATTAATTACCGCACACTTGCAAAGCAAAGAGCGGGGTTAAAGAATTGGTTCATGTCCATCCGTCTGTGTCTGTCTTTTCCGTTTATGATCGACGAACAACTGATTCAAATTGAATGTTATATTTTCAACACGAATTGGAACATGAATAAGAAGACAAACCTGCCGTTGATCAGTACTTTGGCTCTGAATTTGTTCTGATCACACATGCACAGAGAGGAGTGAGATAATATTTTTACTCTGTCTACCTGCCTGGCAGTCAAACAAAATTTAAAATCGTTACAAAAAGGAAACTCACTCTTTTTAGGGATGTTATAAAGGACACAAACAACAGGCACGAAGAACTAATGTAACATGTTAGACGGAGTGATCTAAGAGACACTGAGGAAAACGGCGATAAAACCTAAAATTTATTTATTTATTCACCTTTAATCCTCTCTGAACCTTTATTTAAATTGAATCATACACTTGAACACTGTAGAACACAATTCGTCTTCAGAACACAATACTTCCATGAACCAAGCTATATACCGATATTTAGCATAAGAGGGTGCGGTATGTGAGAGGGTGCAGTATCGGGGTGAAGAAGAGGCTGCCGGTATAGCCTCGTACAATGCCGATTGACGCTGTGTTTGACGGTGATCAATAAAGCCTCCATCTCCGAAACTGCGACTCACCGTCGTCTTATAACGGTGGTGGATAAGACTGCTTCGTAGCACTAAACTTCCAGATTTTTTGAAACGATATTTAAAAATCATCATCTATCTATAATTCCAGCAATCTCTGTTTGTCTGTCTGTCTGTTTGTCTGTCTGTCTGTCTGTCTGTCTGTCTGTCTGTCTGTCTGCGACTGCCATTTCTCAACGACCGCCGGTCTGATGTCATTGAAACTTGCCAGGAATATTGCCGGGCACCCGCGGATGTGCCTTTTCGAGGTTTGATATCGATCGGATGAGCGGTTCCCAAGTTTCGGCCATTTATCTGTCGACCAATGACAAGACACGGTGCTATGACATCACGAATGACGTCACAATTAATGTTTATTTATTTATTCTTTTTTTCTTTTTTTTTGCACGATCGACGGTCCGATCTGATTGAAACTTGCCAGGAATATTGCCGGGGCCCCGCGGATGTGCTTTTCAAGGTTTGATATTAATCGGACGAGCGGTTCCCAAGTTACGGCCATTTATCTGTCGACCAATGACAGCACACGGTGCTATGACGTCACGATTCATGTTTATTTATTTATTTATTTACTTATTTATTATTTCTTTTGCACGATTGAAACTTGCCAGGAATATTGCTGGGGACCCGCGGATGTGCCTTTTCGAGGTTTGAGAGAGAGAGAGAGGCTGCACATACTGGCACTCATCTCCGGGCACGCACCTACGGGCCCGTACTAGTCTATCTATAATTCCAGCAATCTGTGTGTGTGTGTGTCTGTCTGTATGTGTGTCTGTATGTCTGTCTGCGACCGCCGTTTCTCGACAACCACCAGTCCGATCTAATTGAAACTTGCCAGGAATATTGCAGGGGACCTGAGGATGTGCCTTTTCAAGGTTTAATATTAATCGGACGATTGGTTCCCAAGTTACGGCCATTTATTTGTCAACCAATGACAGGACACGGTGCTATGACATCACTATTGACGTCACAATTCTTCTTCTTTTATTTATTTATTTATTTATTTTTATTTTGCACGATTGGCGTCACAATTCTTCTTCTTCTTCTTTGTTTGATATGACGTCACAATTGACGCTGGGGACCTGAGTATGTGCCTTTTCAAGGCTTGATATCGTTCTTCATCCGTTTCAGCTGTTTCCCAAGTGTTTCCCAAGTTATGGCCATTTATTTACCAAACCAATGACAGGACACAGTGCTATGACGTCACAATTGACGTGAGAATTATCAATATATATATATATATATATATTTTTTTTTTTTGCACGTACAGCCCTGCACGTACGGGCACGCACGTGTGGGCACACCCGCACGGGTATGTGTGTCTGTGACCGCTGTTTCTCGCCAACCACTGGTCCGATCTAATTGAAACTTGCAAGAAATATTGCTGGGGCCCTGTGGATGTGCCTTTTCAAGGTTTGATATTAATCAGACAAGTGCTTTCCAAGTTATGACCATTTAGTTACCAAACCAATGATAGGACACGGTGCTATGACGTCACGATTGACGTCACAATTCTTTTTTTTTTTTTTGCACGTACGGCCACGCACCTCCAGGCACGCAAGAGCGAAGGAACAGCCTGTGTGGTTGTTGTTTCTGGCACGCGGTTTGAAAGTTTTTTTTTGTTTTTCTTTCCACGTACGGCCACGCAGGTACGGGCACGTACGTACGGGCATGCACGTACGAGCACGTACTAGTTTTATTAAAATTTAAGTACACTGCATGGGGTATCGTGTTATATGACTTCTCTAGTTGAGATTGTATCAGGGATTCCACAAACTTGCTTTTTGTAATCTAGCAATTCAGAATTCCTTAAAAGTAAATTTAATGTAACATATAATTAGTTCCCTCATGTATACATTACGTGATCATGAAATTCCATATTTTGAGTCGCCATATAATGAGGGATACTATGTATGTATGTATACTAAAAAAAAATTCTGTTTTTACTTTTCATCACTGTTTATCATGAAAATATTATTTATACGATCTGTTTGAAATGTGGAAATAAACCACTACAAGTACTATTACTACATTTCAGAATATGTAACCTATATCTCACTCCTATTCACTATATTATCTCACTCTCTCACTTTATAGTAACCTATAAATTTTTTTATCTCACTCCTCTCTGTGCATGTGTCATACAAGTCACCAAGAACCTCAACATCAGAATTTTTTTGTTTTCTTCCAATTGTGTTGTCAATATTCGTTGAAAAGACTTTTCGTTTTACAGGGAGTTTGTAGACATACTTACCTGACAAGCACCTCACAGTCATGAAGGTGTGTGAAGGTAAAGTGGTGCAGAGATAGCTATCCATGCAACCAGAAGAGACACCATGCACGAGACAAAAATAACCATCATCACTTTCACAGCAGTAACTCTGAATCAAATGGCATGCATCGTGCTTTCAGGGTCATTCTATTTTTTTAATGCCACATTCGAAAGCACCGAAGCTCAAAAGTCGTTGCTCGTGTTTGCTGATCAATTGTAATGATCAGAAGGCAGCTCTTTGTCGTGTGTTGTCCCTCCGCGATGCCGCGTAATTCTTATTGCCTACTTATTTTTGGACAGATTCAAAAGAGCATAAACTGTGAGATATTGTTATGTCTCCAGATCTGGTGCAAGAAATATAATATGCCATTGATTTCCTTTGGAAGGAAAATGATTGCAGTGGAATAGGCAAGCTATTCGCTGGATTTATTCAATGAACATCCATGGGAAGACGAAGCTTGTTTTCAATCTTTAAAATTCACACGATGCTATGTTTCCAGGTCTAAAGAGTGATGCTTTGACATTGATTTGTATATTCGATGCCGGATGTAATTTAATACAAAGCATGGTTATTCACTTTGTTCTATGCCATGCAGGAGTCGTCACATTAGATCATTAACACACCATGTTCGTTCTGAAGCCCCCATTATTGCGGTGATGTTCATAACGAAGAGGTTTGAATCGTCAATAATCGCCGATATCTGGGAGGCAGAAATTTTTAGTTTTATCACCGCACAGCACCACTTGTGGTACACTCGAGCCTGAACCAGCTTTAGGATCTCTTGTTATAATCGTCAGGTGGAAATGTAGCATCAGGAAATCTTTTTTTATGGGACGTGAAAGGAATTGTACCATTGAGGATCATTTCATTTGTCTGTGTTAGACTTTCTGATGAAATGAGATGATAATTTTGTGATTGTTTTTCAAGAACAAATTGATTGATCGTCAGATGTGTTAATTCTGTCCTTGTGGGATCTATGACCATTGAATGTTTTTTTAAAAAATTTAATTTTTGATACTTCCACTTATTGTGCTGGCATGATTTCATGCTTTCAACTGGCTATGATCAACGGTGCATCACCACTGCTACCGAGTATGTGGGCATCACTGATGCTGTGCCCTTATACCAGTACACTGGTACTCATTTCACCGACCTCGGAAAGATGACAGGCTGAGTCAACCCCACCTGGTGTTAATTCAGCAGCTGATGGGGCTTGAATTCAGGAAGCTGAGATCCCAAGCCCGCCGCTCAAACTACAAAGCCAACACCAGGCTTTCAATATATAAATGTAGATTTTCAAAGGAAGAAGGAAGGAAGTAAAACTTGTGACTTAGTACAAAGCTGCCCCACCCTGACCCACACATGAGGTTTTTCAAATTATTCTTTGAATTTTTATCTTGCCAAAACGAAGTTTTTGCAAGATATGTGAGTCAGCTTGTATGTTTTTGTTTTTTGTTTTTTTTTGTTTGTTTGTCTGTAATCACGTATAAAAAAATTCTGCAGAGCACAGTTATCATCGGAAATTTTTGTAACTTCGCATATCAGAGGCCTATAGAGGTCCCTTTCAGTGCACAAAATTTTGAAGGTCAAGGTCAAAGGTCAAGCTCACTTTGTCGCAAATCAGGGGAGTCGACGAAACCCTTATTTTTTGAGTAATTTTGATCGGATCGTCTTCAAACTTCATGGGAATATAGTTCATGGTCTGGCGCTCAGCTGATTAATTTTTGGTGGCGATTGGCCTTGACCTTCATATGTTTTTTTTTTGTTTTTTTTTTTGTTTGTTTGTCTGTAATCACGTATAAAAAATTCTGCAGAGCACAGTTATCATCGGAAATTTTTGTAACTTCGCATATCAGAGGCCTATAGAGGTCCCTTTCAGTGCACAAAATTTTGAAGGTCAAGGTCAAAGGTCAAGCTCACTTTGTCGCAAATCAGGGGAGTCGACAAAACCCTTATTTTTTGAGTAATTTTGATCGGATCGTCTTCAAACTTCATGGGAATATAGTTCATGGTCTGGCGCTCAGCTGATTAATTTTTGGTGGCGATTGGCCTTGACCTTCATGGTTAGCGCCTGAGGTCAAACATATTTGACCCCAAGGTAAAATTTTCAAGTTTTAGGAACTATATCGTGTCGTACCTCAAATTGAACACCTCGATGAGTGCTTTCTAGATATGTCAAGCTTGAGACATTATGACATCATTTGGTGACATTATGAGGCAAAAGCATATTTTTCATGGTTACTCTAGAACAATTCTCATCGGAATCTCTCGTCGGCAGATATTCCTCAAGGAGTCGCTCCTGGTGGATAGCAGCTCTGTTCACCTCAGTGTGACCTTAAAGAAGTCACACGTGGTCACCTTTTGGCAAGATACGGGTCACCCTGCGGGTGACATTGGTTTATTTTTTTTTTTTTTGGTCATTTTTACTCGTACTCCTCTAATAGCCGTCAACGCACGCAAAACGATTCATGAATGTTTCCACTGCTGATATAATCTACCCCGAGACAAGTCACTACTCCATTGCCGTGTTAGGGTTAAGGTTGCCGACGCAGCCTTAAACAAGCACAGGAATATATTATTGCGGACCCGGGGGTCTGGGTGCGAGAGGACCACGAGGGGGGAAGCTACTTCAGGTTCCCACCAGACTCTACGGAATCGCAGCCCATCATACACGAATAAATTTGTGACGGGGCAGGTCGCTACTCGACCGTGAATGCCAATAACTCAACCACATGACTTACGAGGTCCATCTAAAAAGTAACGGGACTGAGCCTGCTGTGTGCTCCACTTAGACAATTTGAATGAACGGGTTGCGTCACAGTCTTTCGCAACATTCCAGCAATATATATATATATATATATATATATATATATATATATATATATATATATATATATATATATATTTGGTGATGGTTGACTGCGCTCATTGTGTGATTTTTTACAGGTCGTGCTTTACGCGTTGTCTTGTCTGAGTCGTCGCGCTATGAGTCGTGAGCAGAGAACCAATCTGAAGTTTCTTGCCAAGCTTGGCAAAACACCTTCCGAATCCATCGCAATACTGCAGAAAGTCTACGGGGAAGAAACGATGTCACGTACACGTGCATTTGAATGGCACAAGAGGATCAAAGAGGGACGGGAGGAGGTTGAAGATGATCCACGGTCTGGAAGACCTTCAACGAGCAGAACGGCGGACAACATAGTGCGTGTGAAGCAGATGGTGCGCGCAGATCGTCGACTCACGGTGCGGATGATTGCTGAGGAACTTTCCATCAACAAGGACACTGTCTGGAGCATCATCACTGAAAATCTCGAAATGCGCAAGGTGTGTGCAAAGATGGTCCCCAAGCTGTTGTCCGAGGACAAGAAACAGCAAAGAGTCACCTGTCTGTCAAGACATTATCGAACTCCTTGAGCACAATCCAGACCTGCTCAGGAGAGTCATTACTGGTGATGAATCGTGGATATTCCAACACAATCCCGAGACCAAAGAAAGCAAGGATGTCAAGGTGATGCTCATCGTGTTTTTTGACATCAAGGGCATCGTCCACTTCAAGTTTTTCCCACAGGGTCAAACAGTGAATCAATACGTGTACAAGGAGATCCTCTGGTGCCACATGAGATCAGTCCTGGACAAGAGGAGGGATCTGTGGGAGGACAACGCCTGGATGCTCTACCGTGACAACGCCCCTGCTCACAGTGCCCTGAGCATCCGACAGTTTCTAGCGGAGAGGAACGTGCCAACTCTGGAGCAACCCCCGTATTCTCCACACTTGGCCCCTTGTGATTTTTTTCCTATTCCCCAAGCTCAAGGGGGTTATCAAGGGGACCCGATTTCCTGATGTGGAGGCCATCAAAAGGGCCGTGATAAGGGAGCTCCAGAGGATTCCAGAAGAAGCCTTCCGGGGATGCATCGAAGCGTGGAAGAAGAGGATGGACAAGTGTATGAGACTGGAGGGAATCTATTTTGAAGGGGACAAGCTGTGATTTCAATATATTTTTTGGAATAAAATTTCTGTGAAGTCAATCCCATTACTTTTTAGATGGACCTCGTAGGGTCCTCCGTCTAATAAATACCGTTTTCATAATGGTCATGTGATCTAAATACCGGGGGACATGCCCTCGTTCTAACCGGATCCCCTTACTGGATCAGATGCAGCCGAGTGTAACTGCCCAAGGACGTACTGGCTAGAAAAACAAATGGTTGGGTAATAACGTCCCGGCTAAGCTAGGATATGAACCATACTGGATCAATGAAGGAAAAGACTAAAACGAGCTGGGAACATTTCTATACAAAGCATTTATTTACAATCAAGTGAGGAAAGGTATGTGGAACAGTAAATTGGGTTTATTCGTATGTACAGTAGGGATAGCAAGGCATTCGTGGGGTGTGGCAAAAGGCAAGCAATTTACAAAAGCAGACACAGAACAGATTTATCCTGTTAGACCTTCTACAATCTTAACTTATGCTATGACAGGAGCCATCACACACACACACACACACACACACACACACACACACACACACACACACACAAGATAAGACATCCAGAAAGAAAGAGAGCAGATGAGGACAAACGGTCTCGCAATACCTGGCGCGGTCGGCCGACCAACTCAACCCAGTGCACTTAGGGGGGGGTGTAGTGGAGTGCAACATGGGGGGGTGCGGTGTCATGCCAGAGGAAAATGAGATTGCGAGTCAGTAATGACGGTGTTTTGTGCGTCCAAAGGGAACAAGATGGAGGGGTGGAAAGAGAGAGGAGAGAAGACGCGTGAGGCGACATATCTCTAACCCAGCTATGCATAGGTCTGCCAGTGTAGCGCGCACCTCCGTGGGTCGCCCTGCCCGAGCGTTCCCATCCTGAGAGTCAGCGCGCTATCTCTGGCTCAGCCACCCTACCGGGGCCCGTGGCAATGCGCGCCCCGCACCGGTCCTCCGGAATAAGCACCTCTCAGTCGCCACCAACCGCAAGTGAAGAGCCAGTGAAAGGCAGAAGCAATGAGGAGCCGAGACGAGCAGACAAAAGGCGGCGAAGAAGAGAGCGAGCAGCTCCGCGATCCGCCTTTTATAAGCCCCGGGTGAAGGGTGGCGTGACGACCCAAAGGCGACACGCTGTGACCAGAATCCTGCTTCTCCATTGGGCCACAGCAGCCCCAGCCATGCCCTGCCAGGCTCCCTGGGCCAGAAGCAGTCTCGTTTGCACATCCAGCGTGACATGGCCCAGAGCTCCTGACTCAACAAAGTCAGGAGTATAAGCCGGCAACCTGGCCTTGAACGTGCTCCATGCACTGTCCGAATGCCCAACAGCAATGCACACTCGGGCCCCGTACCAAACTCGCGGAACGTCCCTCCCGCCACCCCTCCTCGCTACCTGTCCCGCCATATTCTGGCAACTGGACGAGGGCCACACCAATCCTCATGCTCACCCGGGACATTCCCGGCAAGATGCGCTTGGTGCTATCAACGTCCACCGCTCATCCCTGCATCTCGTGGCCCGAGCTCAGCCAGGGTCGTGCAGTACCCCGCCTGGTGGTGAACTGCAGCAATGCAGAGGCATGAGGGAGCACAGGAACACCTTTTCCCTGGGCGGGAGGCACCGGTGGCCAAAGCGGTGAAGCCTGGCGAGCGAGGGGTGAAGGAAGATGATATTCTGCTGGAATCAGTGCGCAGACCCGAATGAAACAATTGCGCACCGTTTGCATGCTGTACAATGTGCAGTGTTTATCGTTGAGGAAGTTTGTTGGCTCCAAGCCACTGGAGGCATCATAGTGTGCTTATTACTCATCGCATTTTGCATGGCGTGTGTGCTTGCTTGCTTGACTTGTACCATGGCTTAAAGGAAAAGGCTGAAATAGAAATCAGAATAGAAGATAGAGAGATAGTTAATAGAACTAGCTATAAGACCCACACAATGCACTTCATCCCGTTAACCCACGAGACATGAGAGCAAGGTCTAACTGCACGGAGACTTATGAAATGACTGCCTGGGGATCACTGTATGTTGGGTGCTATTGCCTTAAAGGCATGTGGCTTTGCAGAACCACAACAATATAATCCAGCTAGAACACAAGCACGGAATGGCCTCCCTAGAAGAGAAGACAGCAGGATAGACATCCCCTCGAGGGATGGCAAACTCATGAATTCAATGCCATGCCGACAAAGCACCAGGATGACAGTTGATAGTCTGATTGGGAACCAAACCCAAACTTGAAGGCTCGAAAGAGAGTGCGATATACCTCTGAGCTATTATCTCAGCCCTATATATATATATATATATATTTTTTTTTTTTTTTAATGTTTAAGTCGATATTAATTTATCTGCACATTATCGTTGCAGTGATATTGCTGAAGTATTTAACTCATTTTAAATGGATTGATCCTGCGAAACACATTTTCACTTTTAGTACTTTCATTCTTGATCCTGTCTGTTTTCTTTCCACCATTTGTCAACAGCTCACCCTTGTGGTTGTTCGGCCTCATAAGTTTGTTACCTTTCGTGTTCTGAACACTATCGAACACTATTGCACAGATGTGATTGGTTAAAATTACCTTTTTTGGATTAAAAAGAAATTCCCCTTGTTTGGAAACTCACAAGAGTTACATTGCAGAACCTCGTGACCTGTGCAATCAAAACAATTTTCTGAATCGAGTTACTCAAACGAAGCATGGGCTAGAGTTTATGAAAATGACATTGAATTTTGGGTGTGAACGCAGGTGGAACAGGTTGAGAATAGAAACTGGACAATGGGAAAGAAGTGGTACTGATTGTGGACTTGGACAATACCCATAGTGAGATATTCAATTGTTTGCTTGATCAAACCTCAGGAAGTGATGTTTAACTTTTACCTTAACTTCGTTGAACCTTTATTCAGTCATTGTATAAAAGACAATGTAAAGAGAAACAATAGGCTAATTTTATAAACTCACATTTATTCCATCATGATCAGTATCTAATGATTCACTCAATTGTAAACAAATTCTCGGCTCGTGGATCTATATAACAAGACCCAATCACGTCTCTCACCTGTAATTGGAAGGGGGGGCATCAGGAGAGAGTTGAAGTGAGATGAAAACCAAAAGGGGGGGGGTATCAAGACAGGACATCATGCAGCTAAATGTTGACTTCCAACAAGACAGGAAGGACAACCATGAATATTTCAAAGAAGCAGGCATAGAGAAAGAAAGTGATAACAGAGCTGTAAAAACAAGAGATCTTATATTTAAAGATCAGAGAGATGACAGGAAAGTTTAGGTCGAGGCCTGTGGTTCTTCAGAGTAGAACAGGAAAAGATCTGACAGAAGAAACACAGACGAAAGAAAAATGGAAGAACTTGCTCCTTTCCACGTTCCTGCACCATGGCAGGAGCTCCTCTTATCCTACAAACATCCAAGGGCTCCGCTCAAACCTGACATCTCTCAATTCAGGCTGTTGCTGATAAACGGGGCATAAACTATTCAACAGAATCCTTCCTCCCACTGGACGTCCCTGACTCCTTTGTGTCACCCACTGACGATTGTCGCTGCCGGATTGACCGAGCCAAAAACCCCGTCCTGGAGGTGGAGTCGCACTGGACATCAATAACTCCATTTCCCACTCTGCGTGTACTGCTTTTACACCTCCTGAACCCCAGGAGTACTGCGACTGCTCACAGACAGACGGGGCTGAAAACATAACCTCCATCCTCGAAAGGAATCACAGGGGATCTCGATGCAGGAGGAGGCCATTTGGTCCATTGTGCCTGCACCACATCAACTTCAGACAAATCTACATATGAAAAAAAAAAGAAAATGCAAAATGTTTTTTTTGTCGTTTTTTTCCTGTAGTTTTTTTTTTTGTACTTTTTTTTGTAGTTTGTTCTTTCCGGGGGGGTGGGTGGGATTGGGTAAAGACGGTTCTTTGATGAGAAACACAATATCAATCACACAACACCCCTTGACGAGACCCCCACCAACAGCACTCCGCACACAATCACCCATCAATGCTCAAACTACCTCAAAGTCTCATCAACATCCCCACACCCCTCGATCTCCATAACTTCCAGGTACCTATCTAATTGTAATTTAAACTTATCTACTGTTTGTGCTGCCACTTCCTTTCCAGGGAGGCCATTCCATGCATTAACTCCTCTTTAAGTAAAAGTCCCCTGTCTTACTACCGTCTTAACTCTCCTCTTCTTCACTCTCAGGCTGTGTCCCCAGGTCCTATCACCGTCTACTCTGTTGAATAATTCATCTGCACTGATTTTATCTTTACCTTTCATTCTTGTAAACATCTCGATCATATCTCCTCGCAACCGCCTCCTTTCTCGTGTATAAAGTCCTGTGTCCTTCAGCCACTCCTCAAAGCTGAGTCTAGCTCGGCCCGGAATCAATCTAGTATCCCTGTGCTGAACCCTCTCTGTGGCGTCTATGTCCTTCCGGAACTGTGGTGACCAGAACTGCACACATAATTCGAGATGTGTCCTCAATAAATTCCGGCACAATGTTAACACCACGACTTTTGATTTATAATTGATCCCCCTCTAAATACAACCTAAAACCCTATTTGTTTTACCTATAGCTGCCTGACATTGTGCTCTCTGCTTACCTCCCATATCTATTACCACCCCCAGATCCTTCTCCTGTGTGACACGCTCCAAAATGACCCCGTGCATCCTGTAATCTCTATTATCATTGTTCTTTCCCATCCCCAACACCTTATATTAATTCCATCTGCCAATCTTTTGCCCAATCTATACAAGTATCAATACTTTCCTGAATCTGATCAGCACCCCCTCTGCTATCTACCTTACCTCCCAGCTTTGTGTCATCTGCAAATTTGGAAAGCCTACTCGACACCCACCATCCAAATCATTGTGTAAATAATTATGAATGGTAATGGTCCGAGTACTGATCCCTGAGGTACCGCACAACTTACATCCTCCCACTCACAGACACTCTTTGCTTCCTACCACTAAGCCAGTTTGCAATCCAATTAGCTACCTGTCCAGCCACTCTACAAGCCCTCAATTTGGCTATCAACCTCCGATGTGGTACCTTATCAAATGCCTTCTTAAAGTCTAGATATACTATGTCCACTGCCTTTCCCTCATCCATCCAATGAGACACTGCTTCTTCGAACTCTGAAAGATTTGTTAGACAGGAACTACCTTTGGTAAACCCATGCTGACTACCTTTAATTAGTTTGTATTAATTTAAACTAGAAGCACCCGCTCCCTGCGGGAGTCATCAAGGGGGTCATGTTATTATATTTATGCCTATTTTACTCCAAGGGGTCCCAGGATTACACACCCCAAAAATGGTTGCAATCGGTTCGGCCGTTTTTGCGGTACCTGGGAACAGTCGGACGGACAGACAGTGAATTATAGTAAGATGGTTCCTCATCTGGTCCTGCATTAATGTCTCCAACACCTTCCCCACAACAGAAATCAAACTAACAGGTCCATCGTTTCCCAATTCTTCTCTGGATCCTTTCTTAAATAATGATGTTACATTTGCTGCTCTCCATTCCTCCAGTACCTGTCCTGACTCCAGTGTACTATTGAAAATATCCGTTAGCATCTCGCTTACCTGCTCAACCACCTCCATCAATACTCTCGGGTGAATATTATTTGGACCCAGAGACTTATCTACTCTTGTATTACCTCGCTGTTCCTTGACTTCCTCCACTCCAACCTGGATCTTCTGTAAAAGCCCTTCTTCACCTCCTCGATAGATACCCTCAGCTATTGGCAATTCTCCTGACTGTTCTTGTGTAAAAGTTGAAGAACAATACCTGTTTAATAAGCCTGTCATCTCACTTTTATCACTAACCACTCTCCCAGTGCCATTTCTCCATGGGCCCACACTGGTCCTAACCTGTTCTTTTCCCCTGATATAATTAAACAAAGCCTTGCTATTATGTTTAATATTCTTAGCCATGTCCTTCTCATACTCTCTTTTGGCTTACTGAGTTATTTCCTTCACTTGTTACTGTTTATTCCGATAGTGATATAAATCTAACTCCAGTCCTGTTATTTTATACCTAATAAATGCGTTCTGCTTCTCCTGAGTAGCGTTCCTTATCTCACTGCTCAACCACCCTGGTCTCTTTCTGCTTGCAGTTTTTCACCTCATTGGGATGTACTTACTCTGCACTCTACACATTTGGTCCTTGAAGATTTCCCATTTTTCTGATGCTGATTTTCCTGTTGTTAGAGTCTTCCAATCTACATCACCCAATTCTCTCCGCATACCCTCAAAGTTTGCCTTCCTGAAATATAATAGCCTTACCCTACTATACTGAACTCCAACCCTCAACAGAATCTTTGCACACACAATGTTATGGTCACTTGCTCCTAAATGCTCCCTTTTCTCCACCTCCTCCACCATATTGGGATTGTTACTTAAAAGGAGGTCGAACACTGCACCCCCCCCCCTCGTGGGCTTATCTACAAACTGGGTTAAAAAGCAATCCTGGACTAAAACTAGGAAATCCTCTTCCCCTCTCCTTTCCTTGTTCCTTGACCCAATCTATCCCTGACAAGTTAAAATCCCCCAAAATCAATACTCTTCCCTTACCACATGCCCTTTTGAATTCTTCATGTTCCCCTCCTTCCTCCTCTTCCTTCACACCCGGAGCCCTATAAAAGCATCCTCCCAGTATCTTACTGTTTTTACAATCTCTAATCTCTATCCACACAGAATCCTCAACATTTATTCCTTCCTTAATGTCATCCCTTTCTCTTGATGCAATGCTGTCCTTTACCCAGATTGCTACTCCTCCTCCTAGTCTCTCCTTCCTATCACACCGATACACCTTGTAGCCTTCTAACCCTGTCCTCCAGAAACAATCAATTAACAATCATAAAAATTATCAACTTTCTTCCTCCTGTACATGGAACGAGCTGGGGGGGTACTCGGCATTGTCCGGTGCTGTTAAATCTAATCCTGTTGGCCTTTTGAAAAAAATTGAATTTTTAAAAATTATTTTCTTGTTTTTGTCGGGGCCCAAAACACCTCCCTTCACCCACGAACGAATGGCTCAGGAATCATTTAATATGACCTTTCACGGAGCAACAAAGGCTTAGCCACTAGAGAGCGATGAAAATAAATAAATAAAAATCCAACCGTTTTTGTTTTTTTAAATTTTCCAAAAAATGTTTTGGCTTAAACACTTCCCCTGCACTCACTGATGAACTTCTGAAAGTTTGACGAAGATCCATTCGGCCATCTCTGAGAAAACTGGCGACACACAACCAGTGGGTGGAATTGAATGTACACACACACACACACACACACACACACACACACACACACACACACACACACACACACACACACACACACACACACACACACACACACACACACACACACACACACACACACACACACACACACACACACACACACACACACACACACACACACACACACACACACACACACACACACACACACACACACACACCGAGAGGAGAAAATGTATTGAATAATTTCTGGAATTGCTCATTAACTGTGCAATAGAAAAGGACAAATGTGTTCCTTTAAATTGGCATAAATATTTATATACTTCATTCAAGTGTGTATTTGCAAATAGATGTTTTTATTGGTTTTTAATCTCCAATGTACATTACGATTCAAACTGGTGGGAACATTCACTGTCTGTGACTTTCCAGCTAATGAAGACAATGCTGTTCTGGTTTAATTAGCCTTACCAATGAGCTCTGGCTGTGAGGAGCTGCTGTTCTGCATCCCATCCGCTGAGGATATCAATCGTTGGTACAAATCCAGTAAACAACATTGACTGAATCACCATGCTGTCTGTTGGAAATGAGAATTGGAAGCTGCTGCATCATCCACGACTGCTGCTTGGCAGTTATCCATGCAAGATGGCTGGTAATTAGTAATTTATCCAAAACGTGTAAATTATGCCAAATTAATGTGTTCGTCAGTTGATTGATCGAAAGGTTCATCCGCTTTAAATCAATTTATGAAATTAAAATATCATGCGTGCAATCTGAAGATTAAGAACATTTACTCTCTTGTTATATGTGCAATCTCAATCTGTTCATATAGCAAACAATTAGCCAGGTGTGGATAGGTGTGAGGCATCAGCAACAATGGCTGCAAAGAGGACACTTAGGAGTAGATGCGGGGGTGGGTGTTGCGGGAGAATGTCCCTTGCAGGGACATCAGGATTGTGGTGCCAGGTGTAAGGAGGACACGTGAGAGAATGCAGGTAAAAAACGTACAAAATGAAAGAGCGAGGAAAGAGATGAGGCTGGGGGAGTAATAAATGGCTGGGAGGATAAACATGCGGTGGCGGAGTGTGGGGCGGGGGGGGAGCAGGGGGGTCAAGAAAAGAGAAAGATTGTTGGAACTGAAAGTTAAAAGAAGCTGAGAATGAATAAATGAAGAATTATTTATTCCATTACCTGGATGAATAAAATCTGGAGAAATTTAATTGGAATACCTCGCCGAAGGAGAGGGTATTGCATTCGGGTCTGTTTTTTTGTTTGTTTGTCTGTCTGTTTGTTTGGTGGTCGCGAGACTACCGTTATTGTCAGGTTTTCCGTCTGTCTGTTTGTATGTAATGGACAGCTCTGGAGGCCAGAGGAGTCAACCGATTTTGATGAAACTTGACTGGTAGGTTCATACCAGGATCGAGTTGCATGCTTTTGAGCACCGTTACTATGGACACCACCGTTGCCCAGCAACGGGACTTTGAAATTTTTGAAAAAATCCGAAAAATATTCAAAAATCGGCTGACGTGCTTTTATGCGCACTATAATCAACCTCTTTGTCAAAAATTTTCAGCCCTATCTGTCAAAAACTGTATGACTAGTATGCAATTATGTAGCGACCACCCATGTTGCCTACCGGCTTGTTTGTCTGTTTGTTTGTTTGTCCGCACATAACTTTCGTGTATTTCTCCTCAACCGCTTGTCGGATTGAGACGAAATTTTCAACATTGGTGCGACTACTCATGTAGAATGTTGTAATGATAATTATGATGTCATAGGTCAGGTGGTGTGGTAGCAATGTTGGAAAAACGATAAAACTTTGGACCTCTGTATATCTGAAACCACACCAAGGAAAAACTTGAAACTTGGCACATGGCAAGTAGTACTGCTGGGGAATGAGTGTGATTTTTTTTTTTATTACATCATAGGTGTCTTCCTTATGACGTCATAATTGCATATGGGACATTTTCACAAAAGCGGATCAGGTAACGGTAAAAACTGTCCGATATATAATTTTTTATCAAGCATATATTTCCCAGTAAGTGCAGAGGCCTTATGGTGATCCTGCGTTGCTGACATCATTTTGAACATTTTTCTAGGCCTCATAAGGGGTTCAAGCACTATTTCGAGAATATCATAAGAAAGTTGATTTTTGAGTTTGTTCTTTACCGTTACCTGACCCGCTTTTGTGAAAATGTCCCGTATGGAGAACGCTACATCCGATCAGTATGAAAATTATTGAGGGTCATCTCGGGATAAACAGTCCACCAAATTTTTTGATGACGTCATCGGTCAAGTGATTCAGCAGCGGTTTTTTTTTTCTTTTGTTTAACCTTCAAAAATCTTCTTCTCTGAAATTGCTGAACCGGTCATCACTGCCTGCAGTTATAAAGTGGCAGTTCTAATTATGTCTCATTAATTACATAACACACCAGTACACAAACACCACACAAAACAAGTCCTGGCGAGGGTCTGCAATCTCTGATTGCTCTTTTTCTTGTTTAATATCTGTTCTTCATCACTCCTTCATTAGAAACAAAACAGATGCTCATTCTGGGACAGTAATTGCAGGAAATGATGCAATCAACATGTATCTTCCCTGTGAATGTTTTCCATGTCTGGGACAGTAATTGCAGGAAATGATGCAATCAACATGTATCTTCCCTGTGAATGTTTTCCATGTCTGGGACAGTCATTGCAGGAAATGATGCAATCGACATGTATCTTCCCTGTGAATGTTTTCCATGTCTGGGACAGTAATTGCAGGAAATGATGCAATCGACATGTATCTTCCCTGTGAATGTTTTCCATGTCTGGGACAGTAATTGCAGGAAATGATGCAATCGACATGTATCTTCCCTGTGAATGTTTTCCATGTCTGGGACAGTCATTGCAGGAAATGATGCAATCGACATGTATCTTCCCTGTGAATGTTTTCCATGTCTGGGACAGTCATTGCAGGAAATGATGCAATCGACATGTATCTTCCCTGTGAATGTTTTCCATGTCTGGGACAGTAATTGCAGGAAATGATGCAATCGACATGTATCTTCCCTATGAATGTTTTCCATGTCTGGGACAGTAATTGCAGGAAATGATGCAATCGACATGTATCTTCCCTGTGAATGTTTTCCATGTCCAAATGGTGTAATTCTTCCTCTCATTCGGTTCCTGGAAGAGTTTATTATTAAAAAGAAGTGATGTCATCACAGGTAATTTTTACCCCCCAGATTTGTTGTAAGCTGGATATAATGAATGGTAATAGGTATCTTAAAGAATATGCACAATATTTTCTGGATACTTCATGCTTCCTGGATAACTGCAGATAATTATTTATTTATTTTCCATTTTCACTTGCTTCGAGCTTTCATCAGAAGCGTTAACAGAACTTGTATATATATATATATATATATATATATATATATATATATATATATATATATATATATATATATATATATATATATTAGTAGTTTGTCTTAGATCTTTTCATGGTGGGACAACATGAGCAACATGGGAGAAATGGTCTTTCTCCTTCTCTCTGACTCTTCTTTCTTTCCTTTATTTTTCTTTATGAATGTGGAAATTAAAATAGCATCAGTGGATGGTGTTGCTAAAGCCATGGATAAATAGAAGAGAACCCTAGAACGGTATTATTTTTTGTATACATTGTCGAGGCTCATATGAGAGCTAACACACAACGCACAGCAAGGGGGGCATGAGACAAGAGGGGAGGGAGAGGGAAGGACAAAACAGCAGGGAACAGAGACATTAGGAGATCTGTGGAAGGGAGAGAGATGGGGGCAGGGAACATGCGGTATGCAAGATGGACATTACAGGGATTTTCATCCCAAAATTTTGTCCGAATCCGTCCGTAACTTTTTGAAATATCATGCTCACAGACAAATATACAATCAGGGGTGAAAACACAACCTTAGTCCACCGTCGGTGGTCGACGAAACAATGCATTGCAACAGCATGCCGAACCACTTCTGGCCTGAGTTGTACCAATTCATCCTGGACATCGATTCCAAAAGGTGAAAAATAACATTATGCAGGTAATACTTGGTAGAATTGGAGATATTTCAAATCTGCTTCTCCACATTTGTGGATGGGACCTGATGTAATGCTTTAACCCTTTGCAATGACGATCTATGTATTTGATATCCAGAGAACTACAGGAACCAAGGCCAATGTATAAAGTCTGTGTTTGTGCCTCAAACCATTCTTGTTTTCGACTTTATCGGTTATTGCAATGTCATGCTGAACATGCAATCATAATCTGAACACACACAAACAACATGACAACATAAACCTGGTAGGGCATGATTCTGAGCCACTCCTTTGACGAAAAGTCTTTGAAAAGTCCTGAGAACCGTTCCAATGTTTTCCATAAAAGCTGGTGGATGGAATCATCATGGCTCTGTGGCCCCGTCGTCCTCCACGGTGGTGCTCTGTGGTGGTCTCACCCTATTTCTGTGGTCTTGCTGCTTTCCGGACAACTTTCTCTTTTGCATTTGACTTTTGCTAATGCTTCCAAACTTGATTTGGTGTTGGTTTTCAAGCGAAGATTAATTGCTATTGGCAAGCAAACACTGCTATATTGGGAAACCGCACGAGGCCTCATGGGAGAAATTGATTGGCTTCAGGTGAACACTGTCATAGTGGAACAGCCTGCCAAACCTCATGGGAAATTGATTGATTATTAGCTATAAAATTACTGCGCATGTTTGGTTGGAGAAATTTTTTGTTATTTTCTTTGGGGAAAATGGTCACCGAAAAAAAGTTTTTGTTCTTCTTTCAGTTTGATGGTGAGAAACTTAATTTAACTATGATTTTACTCGAGTAAACGACTTTAATGTGATGCTATTCCACTTATTTATTTCCTGGTATTATAGTTACAGTACCGTTGCAGCTGCATTTGCATCTGTCAAAGTGGGTTCTGTTATTTTATTCCATCATTTTATGCAGGTTTACTCCGCATGGGATGGCAACATGGCCGAAAGGTATGCATTCTCGCTTCTAAGCTGTCTAGCCGAGGTTCGAATCCTGACCCAACTATCAACTATCATCCTGGTGTTTCACAAGCAGGGTGATTCATCGATGTGCGTGCCGCCTCTTGGATGGATGATAAACTGGCAGTCCTGTCTGCTGGCAGCAGCTGGCAGCAGTTGGTTGATGTTAAAGATCCCATGGTGTCTTTCATGAAGAGTTGGTGAGCTATCACGAGTACCATGAGCAAATGATAAATTCCTGCCCTGATCTCGTGTTTCAGAGTGGTGACCCATCCAGGATTGTAACCTGAGCCATAGAAAGTGCTTTGGCAGCACTGACACTGTATAGAGTATGGTTCATGATCTCATCTTACTCTATATCAACTGACTTAATGATAAAAAAAACATCATCACTATTTTTTTGGACAAGTACGCGTTGAAGCCAAGTTGATGATGCCGGATTAAAGTGGACTGTTTGTCCAGTTATAGTTCAGTTCAGTTACACTTTATTCATGGGTTGTTTGAGAGCATGGTGCAGAGCTGGTGTGCACTTGCCTTTGAGCTCTCGTCGGGGTTTGATTCTCCAACTTACAATGAACTGTTGGATTTCGTGCTTCAGACATCACAAAATGCTCGGTTTATATTCACCTCTTATTTATGTTTTCTTCATGTTATTTCTCCGAAATAAGCTCATCGAGTGGTCCCGGTATTCGTTGCATTAGTGGTGCAGGTAACAATGCATGCAACAGCATGCCGAACATCTGTTCAGTACGTTAACATTTGACTAAAACATATTCTCCTCACCAGCTACCTGACCATCCATCCATCCATCCATCCATCAGGACCATACTCCGTGCAGAGCGTTGGTGCTGCCTAAGCAGTCTCCTTGGCTATTGGACACAATCCTGGATGGGTCGCCACTCCGACGTAGGATACCGACATGCTGGCACTCATTTTGTCGACCTCGGAAGGACGACAAGCTGAGTCAACCCCACCTGGTATTAATTCAACAGCAAATAGGATTTGCAAATAGGTTAGCAAACTAACCCTAACAAGGATCCCAAGCCCACCACCATATAAATTAAGCCAACAACAGGCATACCTGACCAATATGGAACAAATTTGGTACGATGCATCAGGACAGCAAGGTTTCAGGGGGGGTTGTGCTCCCCCATCCAGATGGGCCCCCCTATAACAGGTTGAAAAGGGGGGTTTCACCTCAAATCCAGGTAATTTATTTTAAAATATTTTCAGAAACCGACGGCCAGATGCAGGCCAACCACTTCATGAAACACAAGGACCATGCCGTTAACTCAAGTTGTGCTCTCCATGACCATACAACTTCAGAAAAGGGGGCTCAGGCCTCTTCCTCCTAATCCCTCATTTTTCACCATACCTGTTGGGGAAATAACCATCCATCCCCCGCAAGACGATTTATTATTATGTTCCATGCAATGACGAAGCCGGCAGAATAGTTTCGAGGCATCTTACCTGGGTTTGAATCTTCACCCAGCTATAAACTGTCACCCTGGTGTTTCACAGGCAAGGTGAGGTATCTATGTGTGCGCTGCCCATTGGAATGGCATGAAGCTGGCTGTCTCATCTCCAAACATTAGTTGGTGAATGTTAAAGGTCACATGGGTGTTATTTGTTGGCACCTGTGAACAAATTCCAAATTCGTGCTTCCTTCAGTCAAATGTTGGGCCTGGTCAGCAGGTTTGAGAGAAACATTCCCCAGCCAAGCCCACATTTAAGGTGGGTATAATTGGGAGTCATTAAATAAGTCGTGGTTGTAGTAATAGTTTTTGGTAATTTAGGCAATAATGCGGAATCACTCGGAATACATAATAATATTGTGCCCCTTGTCCTCCGGGGTGGTTCCTTTGCCCGCTTGCTCATGCGGCCTTGCTGACTTCCTCACAACTCATTCTCACAATGGAGAATGCTGACCTCTTCAATTTGATTTGTGTCCGTTTTAAAGCCAAAATAGGCTACCATCGACAAGCAAACATCTTAATATCAGTAGGCTACACCACAACCCCCTGGAACCTTGGCTTCATCGCTACACGATGCAGGTGGACACCACCATATTAGAATAGCACACACAAGGCCTCTTGAGAAGTTGTTGATTGGTTGTTTGCTATTATTTGCTGTATTACTATGCATGTTTGGTGGGGGAAATAATTATTTTGTGTCTGCATGTAAAATGATCACCAAAAGTGTTTGAGTCTGTGACCTTGTCTGGGAAATGTTTGCTAAAAATGGTTTTCTCTTGCTTGTGTCAATATTATGTTTGTACGCATGCAAAAACTGTTTTAGCCACCATTTGAATCCGCTTGTTCTTGTCACTCAACCAACTCATCCACCTTGTTTTGTCCGAGTCCGCACGTAACTTTTTGAGATATCGTGCAATGTATCGTTTTGGCCCCATCTCTCAATGGTGAATAGTCATTGAAAAACAAGGACAAATGTGTCCAAGAGCCACGTCATAAAGGTTTTGTCTTCACCAGAAGAAGAAGAAGAAGAACAAGAAGAAGAAGAACAACGGGGAGCTCTCTTCGAGCCAGCGTTCGCAACGCGACGCGGCTAAAAAGTCTCATATCTGGATCCGGTTCTTCAGCAAAATCTAATAATTTCATCCTTGTCACACAACCAACCTGTCCAACAAGTTTAGTCCGAACCCGTCCACAACCTTTTGATATATCCTGTTCACAGACAGACAAACAAACAAACAGACAGACAGACAGGGGTGAAAACGTAACCTCGGTCCACCTTTGGTGGTGAAGGTAATTAATGAACAGGAAAAGAGGGGAGGGATGAAGGAAGCACTGAAACGAGCAAGGAAGATGCCTGCGTTAAGAAGGATTAATGGGGGTAATAAAGATCAAATAGGACAGAATTGAGGATGACATGAGATGCTGAACATGTCGAGGCGTCGATCGCCCTTCACTGAAGCATGAAGACGTCGATGTACTCGAGAGAAAACTGTTTATTATAATAATTATCGATAATCGATAACACTGGTCAACAACAAATTTGTTGTCTGCATTTTTTAAGCTGATTTAGGACGAATCTGATGCGCTGAATCCAAAACTCACATTAGTTTTGTTCAATCAGGTCAAGTTTTTGAGATATGGCCACATGTCGTTTTTTACATTTTTGTTCACATGTACGCATGTGTGGAGCATTTTAGAAGTAGTTGGTGGGGGTAAAATGTCATGTCAAATAATTGTTTTAATTGGAAATAATTATTTTAATGACAAGAAGTATTCAGGTACGATAGTTCTGGGTGATTATGTCGAAAAGGGATCAGTTTGAAGTCATAAAACCTCAAAATCTTCCAAAAATTGGTGAGGAAAAGCATAAAGTTCGTGGATCAAAACTAAAGTTAATGGGGCAGATTTTGTAATAATGTGATACAAAAAAGTTGTATTTCTTGAAATCAGGCATCAAGAGTACCTCCGTTTTTTTCTCTGAAGAGAAGGACTTCGTGTACTGTGCTGATATTGCGCAGCTTCTGCTCAAGCTTGGAGTGCCACAGTACGAACCCAAAGATTGGAGACTGTTCATTGACAGCAGCAAGCGATCACTGAAATGTGTTCTGCTACACAACGGCAACCAGTTTGCCTCTGTACCCATCGCTCACTCGACTACACTGAAGGAGAAGTATGAAGCGGTGAAGTACGTGCTGGAGAAAATTGGTTATGATCAGCATAAGTGGTTTATTTGTGTTGACCTGAAGATGGTGAACTTTTTGTTGGGACAACAGTCTGGCTTCACCAAGTACCCATGTTTTCTGTGCATGTGGGATAGTAGGGACCGTGCTCAGCATTACACGAAGAAGGACTGGCCTGTGCGGGAGGAATTGGTGCCATGCAAAGAAAGGAACGTCATCAACGACCCTCTGGTGGACAGAGACAGAATATTCTTCCCACCGCTGCACATCAAGCTCGGCTTAATCAAGCAGTTCACCAAGGCTCTGGACGAAGATGGTGACTGCTTCACTTACTTGTGCCAGGCTTTTCCAGGATTGACCATGGAGAAGTTGAAAGCTGGCATCTTTGATGGTTCTCAGATCCGTCAGCTCATCAGAGATCCAGAGTTCAAAAACTCAATGAACAAAGTGGAACTGGAAGCGTGGAAGACATTTGTTTTGGTAGTGAAGAACTTTCTTGGCAACAATAAGGCCAGAAACTACGCAGAACTTGTCAACAACATGCTGACTGCTTTCAGAAACCTGGGCTTCAACATGAGCATCAAGATGCACTACCTATTTTCACATATGAACCGGTTTCCTGAGAACCTGGGTTCAATGAGTGACGAGCAGGGGGAGAGATTCCATCAGGACATGAAGGAGATGGAGATCAGGTATCAGGGTCGCTGGGACGCAGTCATGATGGCTGACTACTGTTGGAATCTGAAGAGAGACCTCCCTGCCGCTGAACATTCCAGGAGTTCGAAGAAACGGAAGTTCAAGCCCTGAAGTTTGAACAGTGGTGACGCAACATGCAATTTACTTGTACTTACCTTTATCAATGCCCACCATTCAGATGACAGTAATCGATGTTTCTATCATGTAATCAATAAATGTTGTTGGCAAAACATTTTTTTTTCTTAAAAACATGTTTAGGATGATATGTGTTGACAAAAATCAGCTGATAATGCCACAAAAATGTAATTGATTTTGTCACAAGATCTGATTTTTTCAAATCAACCTAGCACAAAAACCTGACCTGATGGAGAGAAACGGATGCCATTTCCTGATTCAGCAGTGCCAGAATACCCTAATTCACTTGTCGAAATCTAGACAACATTCAGAAAGTAAAAAATTGTTGACCAGTGTAATTATCGATCAAACATGTGCTGGAACATCAAGACTGGAAGAGGGGCCTTGTTGTCCCTCTCTGGAAAGGGAAGGGTGATCGCCAAGACTGCAACAACTACCGAGGGGTGACGCTGCTCTCAGTGCCGGGCAAGGTCTTTGCTCGGATAATTCTTGATAGCATTCGCCACCATCTGCTTGAGCACCAGCGTCCAGAGCAGTCAGGCTTTACACTAAAGAGGTCAACGATTGACCGTATCCTTGCTCTTCGTGTCCTCACCGAACGCAGACGAGAGTTTCGGCAGGGGCTGCTTGCAGACTATGTTGATCTCTGTAAAGTGTTCGATTCAGTGAATCGGGATGTCCTCTGGAGGATTCTTGGTCTTCGTGGGGTGCCACCAAAACTGATCGATCTGATGTCTGAACTCTACTCTAGTACTGAGAGTGCTGTGAAGTGTGGTGGTACCATCTCTGACTTATTTCCAGTTGTTACTGGAGTTCGTCAGGGATGTGTACTTGCCCCCACACTTTTCAGCACTTGTATGGACTGGATTTTAGGGAGGATGTCGGAGAGATCAAGTTGCGGTGCATCGTTTGGGAATGTCAAGATCCCGGACCTTGATTTTGCAGATGATGCAGTCATCTTTGCGGAGACTTTAGATATCCTTTTGGGGGCCCTCGAGGTGCTGAATGAGGAGTCGGAGCCGTTGGGATTACGGGTTTCTTGGGTCAAAACTAAGATCCAGGCTTTTGGTGACATCTTGGATGCTGCTGTCCTGTCTGTGTCTGTTTGTGGTGAGGATGTTGAGGTCGTGGAGAGATTCACTTACCTTGGCAGTGATATTCATGTCTCTGCTGGCTGCGAGTCAGAGGTCAATAGACGTCTGGGTCGGGCCTGGGGAGTCATGGATTCACTGGATCATGGGGTGTGGCGCTGCCGGTACCTGTGTGGGAGGACGAAAGTTCGAGTCTTCAGGTCCTTGGTACTTCCAGTCTTGCTCTATGGGTGCGAGACTTGGACTCTGACCAAGGATCTGAGACGAGACTTAATTCCTTTGGAACCAGGTCTCTTCGGAGAATCCTTGGCTAACGCTGGTCGGATTTTGTGTCCAACGAGCGGTTGCTGAGAGAGACTAGGATGAGATTTGTTACCTGCATAGTCCGTGAGCGTCAGTTGCGGCTGTATGGACATGTGGCTCGTTTTCCTGACGCTGATCCTGCTCACCAGATTCTCTCAGCGAGGGAGTCTCATGAGTGGAGGAGGCCAGTGGGCCGACCACGTCCCTCACGGGTTGCAACAGGTTGACCATCATCTCAAGGAGATGGGGATGGGCCTGGCATCTGCCTGGGGGATGGCCAGACGGAGGCCCCTGGAGTACCGGCGGAAAGTGGACGCAGCGACGCGCTGTTCTGGCACATGCTCCCATACCTGACCTGAAACATGTGCGCACATGGAAAGCAGACACCAGGTACACCAATTAGCAACTGAGGTAACCCGGAGAGTGCTCTGCCCGAATGGTCAAATCACTCCCTCATATATATATATATATATATATATATATATATATATATATATATATATATATATATATATATATATATATATATATATATATATATATATATACACGGTTTTATCTCCAACAAATTTCATTACGTAATCGTCCTTCCTTTCATCGCAGGACCAGCTGTTTACCAACTGGTTTATGTCCTTTCAACAGTCCTTTCAACACCTGTGTTTTAAGCAAGATAAGGAGGACCTGAAATTACTCCCAGATCCACTTACACAATGTTCTTGAGGATCATTCAAGGTTGACCACATTTCTTATCTCTTTACACAATGTTCTTTTGGAACAGCAAGCAGGAATATATTTTAATTCACTCCAAGTGAGTGAATTGAGTTGGGAAGAAACAAAAAAACTTTTAAAAAGGTACGAATCCCAACAAACACTGTTTGCTTGAAGTCCCGGAGGACAGAGTGAGACAAAATAGCCTCTGGAAGGTAGTTCCATAGATGGGAGAAGTGAGGCATAAAAGAGTTGAGATGTGCAGTCACCCTGGATTTTGGAAGCTTCACCAGGAGGGGGTTCATGGAAGACGTGTGCATCACGGAGTAGATAAGGGAGGGTTATAGGACTGAGAGCCGAGAAAGAGCAATATTGGAGAATCGACTATAGAAAACAGAGACTATCAACCTGCCTGCGATGTGAGAGCAACAGAACCTGTGTTTCAGCCTCATCACGGGAGACTCCAATAATTTTGACAGCGATAGATTCCGTCTAATCCAGGAGAAGCAGATGTGATGCTGGGGTACGAGCCCAGAGCGATGAGCAGCACTGCATTCTATGACCAAATGCCTTGGAGACTGTGACTAACGAGCTCTGATTTTCCGAGGATAGACTTGGATTGACGGAGGATGCCCAATCGGAAGCTGGCTTTGGAGAACAGTTTTGCTCTGTGGTCAGCCCACACAAGATCATGGCTGAGGGTGAGGCCTACATGTTCAAGAGACTGAATCTCTTGCAGTGGATGATCAAGGAAATAGATAGGTAGGTTCGTTTGATTACACTGGTCAGCAATTTTTTACTTTCTGAATGTTGTCTAGATTTCTACAAGTGAATTAGGGTATTCTGGCACTGCTGAATCAGGAAATGGCGTCCGTTTCTCTCCATCAGGTCAGGTTTTTGTGCTAAGTTGATTTGATTTGAAAAAATCAGATCTTGTGACAAAATCAATTACATTTTTGTGGCATTATCAGCTGATTTTTGTCAACACATATCATCCTAAACATGTTTTTAAGAAAAAAAAATGTTCTGCCAACAACATTTATTGATTACATGATAGAAACATCGATTACTGTCATCTGAATGGTGGGCATTGATAAAGGTAAGTACAAGTAAATTGCATGTTGCGTCACCACTGTTCAAACTTCAGGGCTTGAACTTCCGTTTCTTCGAACTCCTGGAATGTTCAGCGGCAGGGAGGTCTCTCTTCAGATTCCAACAGTAGTCAGCCATCATGACTGCGTCCCAGCGACCCTGATACCTGGTCTCCATCTCCTTCATGTCCTGATGGAATCTCTCCCCCTGCTCGTCACTCATTGAACCCAGGTTCTCAGGAAACCGGTTCATATGTGAAAATAGGTAGTGCATCTTGATGCTCATGTTGCAGCCCAGGTTTCTGAAAGCAGTCAGCATGTTGTTGACAAGTTCTGCGTAGTTTCTGGCCTTATTGTTGCCAAGAAAGTTCTTCACTACCAAAACAAATGTCTTCCACGCTTCCAGTTCCACTTTGTTCATTGAGTTTTTGAACTCTGGATCTCTGATGAGCTGACGGATCTGAGAACCATCAAAGATGCCAGCTTTCAACTTCTCCATGGTCAATCCTGGAAAAGCCTGGCACAAGTAAGTGAAGCAGTCACCATCTTTGTCCAGAGCCTTGGTGAACTGCTTGATTAAGCCGAGCTTGATGTGCAGCGGTGGGAAGAGTATTCTGTCTCTGTCCACCAGAGGGTCGTTGATGACGTTCCTTTCTTTGCATGGCACCAATTCCTCCCGCACAGGCCAGTCCTTCTTCGTGTAATGCTGAGCACGGTCCCTACTATCCCACATGCACAGAAAACATGGGTACTTGGTGAAGCCAGACTGTTGTCCCAACAAAAAGTTCACCATCTTCAGGTCAACACAAATAAACCACTTATGCTGATCATAACCAATTTTCTCCAGCACGTACTTCACCGCTTCATACTTCTCCTTCAGTGTAGTCAAGTGAGCGATGGGTACAGAGGCAAACTGGTTGCCGTTGTGTAGCAGAACACATTTCAGTGATCGCCTGCTGCTGTCAATGAACAGTCTCCAATCTTTGGGTTCGTACTGTGGCACTCCAAGCTTGAGCAGAAGCTGCGCAATATCAGCATAGTACACCAAGTCCTTCTCTTCAGAGAAAAAACGGAGGTACTCTTGATGCCTGTTGCGGAAGAAGCTGATGCGAGCACTGTCAGAGAGGAGGTTTTTTTCCTTCAATCTGGATGCCAACAGTTCGGCAGAGTCCTTTGACAAGCTGAGGTCGCGAACTAGATCATTCAACTCCTTTTGGGAAAATGGATGTGGAGCATCATCTTCAAGAACCACTTATTCTTCTTCATGTCCTTCAACACTGGCGGCATCTTCGTCACTAATGTCAGGAAGTTCGCCGAAGATAGGCACTGGAATTGCATCACAATTTATGCTTTGCCTCACCAATTTTTGGAAGATTTTGAGGTTTTATGACTTCAAACTGATCCCTTTTCGACATAATCACCCAGAACTATCGTACCTGAATACTTCTTGTCATTAAAATAATTATTTCCAATCAAAACAATTATTTGACATGACATTTTACCCCCACCAACTTCTTCTAAAATGCTCCACACATGCGTACATGTGAACAAAAATGTAAAAAACGACATGTGGCCATATCTTTAAAACTTGACCTGATTGAACAAAACTAATGTGAGTTTTGGATTCAGCGCATCAGATTCGTCCTAAATCAGCTTAAAGAATGCAGACAACAAATTTGTTGTTGACCAGTGTTATCATTCAGGGGTGATAGAGTGAGACTGAGATTTTTTTTTAGGATTGCAGGACATGCTAAATTTATCAGACTAGTGTCTAATCATTTCCAGGACAGCACAGAGAGATGCAGCTGATATCTGCCTACATGAGGGATGGGGGTATTTTACAACACAATGTTGAGACATTTGCAAAAAAAAACTAAATACTGTGCGTATTTATCTCTCCTTAAATGATCCAAAATGGAAACATAGGTTCAATATTCCACTTATAATCGATTAATTATTAAATATAAATCGTTAAAACGTACCATTTTTAGCTCGCCTGTTCCAAGAACAGAGAGCTATCGCGATACCCTGGCGTGAGCGTGAGCATGAAAATGTTAAAGTTTTTGGTGCAAGTTATTTAGAAGCTTGCCATTCATTTAATATGTGTACTAGGATGCTGCTATTTGGCATCGAGGTTCCTTTGGGGTATACTATTGGTGTAGTGAAGTTGAAATAAAAAAAATTTTCAAATTTTTTAAATTTTTGACCTGTTTTGAACTTAACTTTTTTGTAGCACATCAACGTTAAAGTTTTTGGTGCAAGTTATTTAGAAGCTTGCCATTCATTTAATATGTGGAATAGGATGCTGATATTTGGCATGGAGGTTCCTTCGGGGTATACTATTGGTGTAGTGAAGTTGAAATAAAAATTTTTTTCAAATTTTTTAAATTTTTGACCTGTTTTGAACTTAACTTTTTTGTAGCACATCAACGTTAAAGTTTTTGGTGCAAGTTATTTAGAAGCTTGCCATTCATTTAATATGTGGACTAGGATGCTGATATTTGGCATGGAGGTTCCTTTGGGGTATACTGTTTATTGGTGTAGCGAAGTTGAAATTAACAAATGATTTTTTTTTCGCTTTGTCCGCAGTTTGCCGCTCTCGTTTTGTCCGCAGTTCCAGAGGTGCAAAATAATACCTGACTACCGAGAGAGCACCGGCTTACTATGCAACAATCGGTCCATTGTTCACGTGGATACGCTCATGGTTTACCCCAGAAACAAAAACGAAGCCCGTATTTATCAATATAATCACTAATAGCTGCATTGTAAATGCAGTACTATTGTGAATTGGCAAATTTCACATTACTTCAAATCAGAGCCGATATCACACACGCTGTTGAATTATGAGATTCATCACCGAATCGGAACATTAAACCAAGACTCTATGTGTCCAATTAATCAGCGATTAATGTCGCGAGCTGTAATTTATTGAGCACTCCCAAACGGTCATCATGCCATGAAATTATACATGGACATCACCAAAGCGTGATACGTTGTTATCGACAGCCGATGACCGTGAGATTCATTGTTATCTTTGTCTCATTCTCTGAGATTGACCATTGGTTATCCGATCACTGGTGATGGTTGCATGTTAGGCCTACGCCTACCACTCATTGGATCAGCCTGCACGACTGTTGAATGTCTGAATAAACATCACGTTCAAAATGTCAGTCTGAATGGAGATTAAAAGTTCTGAATCACTGTACAGCCACACAACATGGGATATGATTAAATCGAATTAATTAAATTCAATGGGAAGTATGGTGGAGGTAATTAAACCAGTGATGCAATTACTGGAGGCCTACTTTAGTTAGTGTAGTACGACTATGAAGCATCATGAAACGGCTGCAGTCACTGCTCAGTATTGCTCAGATTCATGCTTAATATGTGTCTCGGCCAAACTTTTAAGTGTATCAAGGTTGATCCATTCCTCTCGTTATGGAAAACCATGGTACTGTGATCCCATCCACTTATCTTACTTATTCATTCATTTTACACACAAAGTCTAAACTTATACACTCTACACTAAAAAAAAATGTCAGTGTGTGTGTGTGTGTGTGTGTGTGTGTGTGTGTGTGTGTGTGTGTGTGTTTGTGTGTGTGTCCTCCATAACTCCAAAACCATGAAACCGAGCATCCTCAAGCTTTGCATGCATACTAAGGGGAACTGCAAGAAGCGCATGACTGAAAATTGGGTGTTTGGATTATTTAAAACACCCCTTTTAAAGATAATTAACGACCTTATTTAATTATATCCTTCATCAGGCACATCCTCGGTCACCTCACTCTATATTAGGTCTGAAGGTGTTTCCTGGCTTACCTCACTGGAGTCTGAAACCGCCATGTTTTTTGGCCTGCTCAACCACGCCTTGAAGTGGAACAGGCCGCAACGATTTCTGAGCAATAAAATTATTTTTCACTTTCCTCACTCATATTATTGAATGCCTGTTCATTATAGCTCCCGATCGCTGGGCATATTGCAATGCTTATAGACTCCCGGAGAACCCAGTATCCGTGGCTTTATTTCATTTCCACACATTGCATAACCTCGAGAATCTCTGAAACTAATCCGAATTACAAAATTTAAACTCCACATTTGAACTTAACAGCAGTTCCGACTGCAAAAAAAAAGTGTTCATCTGTCTAATTCTGACATAGTTTGGAAATTCAGACATCGCTATCGCTTGGCAACCATTTAATTGAAGCGCTTGCTTGAGTGCTTAAGCCACTTGCCGAGCTCCCGACAGTGGATGGCGGTGCAGTTTTTGTGCCAATCGGGATGTACAGTCGGCAGTTGCTACAACATAGAGATAGATATATATGGGTATATTTGGTTCTGTAATTTCGGGACTCTCCATAGGTGTGTTTGTATACCTGCCTGCATGCTTGGTTATCGGCGCCGTGGTGACAAAGTTACATCCCGTATCTTGGAGGTTTTCATTTCCAACCTCAACAGCGTATGAGCAATTACATTTTCCTTTGTTCTCATGACTGTTTCTCAAGCAATTGGTTATTTTACCTGACTCGGTGTGCTTTGCAAAGGTTGAATGGGTTCTCTTTGTGAGTTTCAAAGCAAAATACATTTGATAACACGCAATTTCCGAGCCATTCACCATATGAACGTTTTTTTTTCTCAATTGCAGAAACAAATGTTTTCCAAGTTGCTGTTGTTGCCTGCTATCTCCACATGTGGGTAGGTTTTAGGAGGTGAAGCAGAGACCTACCAGGTTTCAAATTATCCACCTCCGTGTGTGTATGTCGTTGATTGGTATCTACATATGTGGGTTTCAGAATGTAGAATGGAGTCCTCCCATGGTGGGCTCAAAGCATCCACCTTTATTTCAGTAAGGGGTCAAGATTCATGGACAAAGCTGTGAAGTTTTCTGTTCTCAAAGTTTTGTGCCGAGGGCTCTCTTCAGGATCGTCAGGACCGCGGACAGCTTCCAACTGTAGTTCGTTTGTTATAATATTCCTAGGGATGGATTTTAGCTCACCTATAAAATAGTTCCGGGGAGCTTATGGGATGGCACGTCGCCCGTCCGTCAGTCCGTCCATCCGTCCACCTGTACTTGCAACTTCTTCTCTGAAACTACACACACGATTTCGATGAAACTATACCACAACGTTCACCACCGTGTAAGTACCAAAGTTTGCTCATGGCATTAAAAAAATAATAAAAATCGGGCCCTGAGGGGGTGTACGGAGGTTTCCCCCCAAAATAGGTATTCCCTTTTTCTCAGAAACGACATACAATCTTCTTCTTCTTGCGTATGGCAGCTCAGCTGCCGGGGTAGCTATCATTTCTTGGAAGCACAACTGTGTCGCTGATGTAGTGCCCCTCTACCAGTACACACTGGTACTCATTTCACCGACCTGGAAAGGATGACAGGCTGAGTCAACCCGCTGGTGTATTAATTCAGCGGCCAATGGAGCTTGAACTCAGGACCCTAGGATCCCCAAGCCGTTATCCTAACCACTAAGCCAACTCCAGGCATTGACACATACAATTGCAATGATACTTGATGACAACCTTCATCACCCATGATGTACCAAAGTTTGTGCATGACATTAGAAAAATTGGGATTGAAGGGGATTTACAGTGGGGTTCCCCCCAAAATATCCATTTGCTTTCTTCTCAGAAACGACACACACAATTCCGATGAAACTTGACCACCACCTTTATCAAGTGTGATGTAAAGTTTGTTCACAACATTAAAAAGATTTGAGGTCCAAGGACTTCTTTGGGGGGGGGGGGATGCCCTTCAAAATATGTATTTGCTTTCTTTTCTGAAACCACATACATAATTTCGATGAAACTTGACCACAAATTTTATCACCTGTGATGTACCAAAGTTTGTTCAAGGCATTAAAAAAATAATATTCCAAAGGTATTTACTTTCTTCTCCGTTATATATTTTTGTGGGTCATCCATGCCTACCATTGGTTGCCTGGTTATCTTATCCAGCCACTACCAGGTCAGTGCCCTGGGGTACTGCCCCTATGTTTAATATAATTGTGACGTTCTTTGTCATCATTCCTGTCGCTCCAACTATCATTGGTACAACTTTTAGTCAGGGAGACTATGCAATCCCATGTCAGGTCAGGTATGGGAGCATGTGCCAGAACAGCACGTCGCTGCGTCCACTTTCCGCCGGTACTCCAGGGGCCTCCGTCTGGCCATCCCCCAGTCAGATGCCAGGCCCATCCCCATCTCCTTGAGATGATGGTCAACCTGTTGCAACCATGAGGCACGTGGTCGACCCACTGGCCTCCTCCACTCATGAGACTCCCTCGCTGAGAGAATCTGGTGAGCAGGATCAGAGTCAGGAAAACGAGCCACATGTCCATACAGCCGCAACTGATGCTCACGGACTATGCAGGTAACAAATCTCATCCGAGTCTCTCTCAGCAACCGCTCGTTGGACACAAAATCCGACCAGCGATAGCCAAGGATTCTCCGAAGAGACCTGGTACCAAAGGAATTAAGTCTCCGTCTCAGATCCTTGGTCAGAGTCCAAGTCTCGCACCCATAGAGCAAGACTGGAAGTACCAAGGACCTGAAGACTCGGACTTTCGTCCTCCCGCACAGGTACCGGCAGCGCCACACCCCATGATCCAGTGAGTCCATGACTCCCCAGGCCCGACCCAGACGTCTATTGACCTCTGACTCGCAGCCAGCAGAGACATGAATATCACTGCCAAGGTAAGTGAATCTCTCCACGACCTCAACATCCTCACCACAAACAGACACAGACAGGACAGCAGCATCCAAGATGTCACCGAAAGCCTGGATCTTAGTTTTGACCCAAGAAACCCGTAATCCCAACGGCTCCGACTCCTCATTCAGCACCTCGAGGGCCCCCAAGAGGATGTCTAAAGTCTCCGCAAAGATGACTGCATCATCTGCAAAGTCAAGGTCCGAGATCTTGACATTCCCAAATGACGCACCGCAACTTGATCTCTCCGACATCCTCCCTAGAATCCAGTCCATACAAGTGCTGAAAAGTGTGGGAGCAAGTACACATCCCTGACGAACTCCAGTAACAACTGGAAATAAGTCAGAGATGGTACCACCACACTTCACAGCACTCTCAGTACCAGAGTAGAGTTCAGACATCAGATCGATCAGTTTTGGTGGCACCCCACGAAGACCAAGAATCCTCCAGAGGACATCCCGATTCACTGAATCGAACGCTTTACAGAGATCAACATAGGCTGCAAGCAGCCCCTGCCGAAACTCTCGTCTGCGTTCGGTGAGGACACGAAGTGCAAGGATACGGTCAATCGTTGACCTCTTTGGTGTAAAGCCTGACTGCTCTGGACGCTGGTGCTCAAGCAGATGATGGCGAACCCTATCGAGAATTATCCGAGCAAAGACCTTGCCCGGCACTGAGAGCAGCGTCACCCCTCGGTAGTTGTTGCAGTCTTGGCGATCACCCTTCCCTTTCCAGAGAGGGACGACAAGGCCCCTCTTCCAGTCAGTTGGGATGATGCCTGTGTTCCAGGCAGAGCACAAAACTGCATGCAACGACACGAGTGCAGCATTTCCACCAGCCTTGAGAAGTTCGGCATGGATGCCACAGATCCCTGGAGCTTTGCCCCGTTTCAACTGGTTCACCGCAGCCCGTGTTTCCACAAGCGTAGGTGGACCACAGTTGATTCGAGGGTCAGCAACAGGGATTGTAACACCCTTGACGTCCAACTCGACAGTTGGGGGATCAGCCTGGTACAACCGCTCAAAGTAACCGGCCCAGCGGGCCTTCACTTCAGACTCCTCTGTCAAGAGCCTACCACTCTCTGCTCGAACTGTAGTGCTCCGAGGGATGGGCTTGGATGAACGTAATGCGCGAATTCCCCTGTAAGCGGGACGAGAATCACCTGTCCACAGGTGATGCTCTACCCCTCACAGATTCCTCGCACATAGGCCTCCTTGTCCACCCTCAGTGCACGTACAGTTTTACGCCTCAGCTCCCTGAACAGCTCAGCTCTGCCATTCAGCCTGGCCCTGCGACTCTGGTCAATGGTATCCAGTGTCCCTTGAGAGACAAAATTCTTCTTTGCCCTGCGGTGAGCTCCAAGGCATCCACCGGCAACATCAAGGACGGTGGTCTTGAAGGCGCTCCACAACTCTTCAGGACCCCCAAAGCACCCAGACCCCCAAGTGTCCACTCAGCCTGTTTGCAAACTCCTCAGCTACTCTCTCATCCCTGAGCTTGGCAACATCCAGCCTAGGCTGGGATGGTACCATTCTCCAGGATTTAAGGTGCAGCTTTAGAGTTGCTACAACAAGCCTGTGGTCAGTATTGAGGAACTGAGCACTCCGGTAGACCCTGCAGTTCTGGATCATCCTCCAACGACCGTCAATGAGGACATGGTCAATCTCCTTTGCCACACCGCCAGCGTTGGAATACCAAGTCCAGCGATGAGCTTGTGGGCGCTGAAACCATGAACCAGCCACTCTAAGTCCATGACTTCTTGCAAAGTCAAGGAACTTAGTGCTATTCTGGTTCATAGTTCCTGACCCATGGGGACCAACACACACCTCATAACCGTCCCTATCAGTTCCAGTCGATGCATTGAAATCCCCCAAGACTAGAAGCGTATCTCGTCTGGGGCACTGATCAACCACAGACTCGAGTGTGGCGTAGAATGCATCCTTCACGGTGAGATCACTCGCCTCAGTCGGAGCATAAACAGAGACCAGGGAAATGACACCTAAGGAGTGACGAATCCTTAATCTCATAATACGCTCGTTGACCGGTGTTACCTCAATTATCATTGGGGTCCGCTTATTGGACACAGCTACAGCAACTCCTTGGGTATGGTAACCATCAGAGCGACCAGACCAATAGTAGGTGTAACCACCCACCATTATCTCGCCGCAATCCGGTCTCCGAACCTCAGAGAGAGCTGCAATCCCGATGTCCAAACGCTTGAGCTCAGATGATAACAGAGACAGGTGATCATCCTCTCTTAGGGATAGGACATTCCAGGCACCCACCCGAAGGGACCGCCTCAGGTTAACCCAAGGAGACCGCCGTCTGGTGGACGACACCTCAGCACCACTCCGACACACTCTCCCGCAATCTGACCCAGGGATGTTACCCCGTGGTTTCCCTCCTATCAACGATTGGGGGTCCCGAAGGCTTTGCCCCAATCCCGTCATCCGGTGAGCTGCCCTGCGAAGGGAAGCTGCACAGGAGGTACTCCCACGGAGTGGGTTTTCAGATTTTTTTGCGTTTTTGCGTTTTGCGGAATGAAGGGTTTTACGGTGGCCGGAGTGCAAATCCTGCCACCAACCTCCTAATAAGAAGTGACCCCAACTGCAGGAGGACGTCCGCAGACACAGTTGGGCACTAGATATGGATGGCCGTTGGCTCACAAGGAGCTCCTCCGCCCTTTGACAGGTTTTGTTTTTAATCCTGCTGGGTGTCCATATCCAAACACCCTCCTCACCAGAAAACCTGGTGGGGGAGACGGTTTAGTCGCCGACAACCCGACCATGGAACAGGTTAGTACAGGTTTACATGGTACCTGTAGCAGGTCACAGATCGAACCTGACCTGACATTCAATCCCATGGGATTTTGATGATTAGAAGATCCCACCGATATGAATGTGTTAAATAGGTACCAAAGAACATGAAAAACCATGTTGGCAATTTTGAAAGTGTTGCAGAGGGCAGCCATCTTGGATTTCAAAATGGCTGCCATTTTATGTCTATATTTGCCCTGAATGTGGATATGAATGTCATAAAAAGCTGTTTTTTTTGTTGTAAAATCTACATTTATCAAGACAAACAATTAGTGAAATACACATTTCTTGTGAACAGCTGAAATTCCGTTAAAATTTTCAGCCATATTGAGTTTCAAAATGGCCACCTTTATGGCTTATTCTTGAATATATGTATATATTATCATTTCAGTGACAGTGACGCATTTAACATGCTTCATAAGATTACCCCTATATCAATGTTATATTGGTACCAAAGAACATGAAAAGCCATATTTACAGTTTTAGTGTTGCAGAGGGCAGTCATCTTTCATTTCAAAATGGACGTATTAAGGCCTATTGTTGCTATAAGGCCATGAATGTTCTATGAGGTTAGGCTAAGTTTAGTAGTTGAACATACACTTATCAAGTCAAGGAATGAATATATGAAAATTCAAAATGACCGCCAATATGACATCAATATTTCATCCTTTTGAGTCAGTGATACATTGTCCATACTACATGCTAGTTGTGTGGTTGGTTGCCAGAGTTTATTGCCTGCTCCAATCCTTGTGGAAGTTACAATAACTCATCTTCACTATCACTATCCTCCTCTTCATCATCTCAGAGAACTGTGTCTTCTGAGTTGTCACATGATTCTGAGTCCTCACTACAGCTACAAAGATCTGTGCAATTCAATCCATTCCTTCTGCATTTGCAGCGATTACTTGAACATCGTGTCTTTGCACAGGAACATTTCACCAGATCAATTACTGCTTGCGGAGCAGGCGGAAAGGTTGTCATGACTGGTTTATATCGGCCATCTACCAAATTCCAACCACATTCCAGCGGTTCTGGCAGGTCTGGATTTGCAATGATGTCACTATTCCAAATCATGGCCTGGTAGTGCGCTCTCAAGATGGCATTACGCAGCGCAGCTTGGGTTGGAGGTAAACCTTCTGATTGAGCTTGCTTCTTCTTGAATAGCCACCACCTTACATCAGCTACATTCAACAGCTCTGTGTTAGGGAGATACAACTTGCATAGAAATAATTCAATTGTAGCAAACAAAGTGTTAGGTAGTTCATCTGTTGTTCCTAGCTGTACAAGGGCATTTACTATGTCATCAGTTGGATCAAGTTCCTGCAGTACTTTCCAGAATTTATTCTTTCCTATTCCAGCAAATTTTCCTGTGACATCTGCTCCTGATAGTGCAAGAAATCCCGGTAGAGCTGCAGCTTTCCTTGGACCCAAGGCACTGTAGATGGGCTCAAGGGGTATCGCCCTATGTTTTTGGCCAGCCCCTGTTACTAAGGAAGTATTTGGACATAAACTGGGGTATTGTCTGATGGCAAGTACAAGCACATCGGTGTCTGGTGAGTGGATGTCTTGAGAGGTCGTACCATTTACAGAAGCATCAATGGAATGCAGAATGAGTTTGGTATCTGCTTCTTCTTGACGACTTGAGAGGTCAACTACTGCTCTATGTGTAGCTCTTGCCTTATTCCGCCAGGCAACCACAAGGAACTTGCCCATTGTTACATCATGTTGCAGTATCTTTTCAGCCAAATAGGCGGTTAATGCATCTTTCGTTGACACATGGGCAAGCAACTGCTGCATGCTTAGTTTGCCAATTGATGTGGAATCAGTAATATGATATGCCACTGCCCTTGCATCTGTTTTGTGAAATTAGGTTTTTATCATTGTGTAAACTTACATTATCTATGTGCTCTACATGTTCTCTATATTTATATATTCAACATAAACAGTGAAGTCAGGTAAACTTACCATCAACTTGGATGTTTGTTGGCTTGTTGAAATAACAATGGGCCAGTAAACGTCTGTCCAATAACATGTGGTGATTGTCAGATAAAGGCAGCCTGTACCCTCAATGTTGCCCTCCACAACACGTGTTCACTTACAGATACCCAGTTGCGCCACATTTCAGAACTTGGAAAAGGAAGTTCATTATGAAAAATATAGCCCGGGTAGTAATGTCCAGACCTATGTTTTTGTTGAAAACCTAGAAACGTATGCCCTAAATACAATTAGGCATGAGTGATTTTACACAATATGTGAAATTGCAAGCCAATCACGGCAGCTATTTTAAATAGGGGGCATACCAAATTGCAATAAATAAGTGTGTGTATTTTGAATTGTTATCTAACATGAAACTCTATTCCTCTTGTATAACCTTAGGTCCTTACTGCGTATTTTTCCATACAAAAAATCCTGAGACAGTTAAAGCTCATTTTTAAATAAAATATCAAATTTGGCAACCATTTTGAAAAACAAAATGACTGCCATTCATTTATATACCACTGGCAAATCCAAGTGCACCTCTTTACAACACATTAAGCATCAAAACAGGATAGAAACCACCAAAGTTAGCTTTGTATGACGTTCAAAAGTTCCGTTAACCCTGTCATTACCATTGGCAGACTTGTATACATTAACTCTATGGCAGTTGTGAAAGTCAGTCACAAAAGGGTTAAGGTAAAAAAGAAAGAAATTGAAATCCAAGATGGCCGCCATCTGCAACACTTCCAATTTTGCCAACATGGATTTTCTTACTCCTTGGGACCTAAATAGTCTACCTAGGTAGGTGGCATGTTCTAATCATTTAAATCCCACGGGTCTTTATATCAGAACATAGTCCCCCTGACTATTTGGCATTCTTCAGCTTCCAGGATCTTTTCACTTCATTCTTGAGGTCTTGATGATTGGTCATTTTCTAGATTTCTGCATCGTTTAGTCCAAAATCATTGGTATTAACACCTCAATCAGCAATTCCTTCTTCAATTTTTTTTAAACCTAAGTATGATATCTGGTGGCAATGCTTTGTTTTTGATGTTCATGCTTGATGGGATCATAAGGTCATACGTGAGCATGTCATACTTCCCTGTCATGTTTTCAGTGATTGCTTTTGGTTCATGTTCCCACAATTTTTCTGCAACTGGAATATCAAAGTTTTTGCAGATGTGCCAGTGGATTACTTTACAAACTCTGTTGTGCCATGGTGTATACAGCTGTACTGACATGAGCTTTTTTGTGTTCAGCCATTAAGCATAACGCATCACTCTTCCCTCTTCCCCCCCCCCCCCATTTTTCTTTTCTTTTCTCTCTCTCTCTCTCTCTCTCTCTCTCTCTCTCTCTCTCTCTCTCTCTCTCTCTCTCTCTCTCTCTCTCTCTCTCTCTCTCTCTCTCTCTCTCTCTCTCTCTCTCTCTCTCTCTCTCTCTCTCTCTCTCTCTCTCTCTCTCTCTCTCTCTCTCTCTCTCTCTCTCTCTCTCTCTCTCTCTCTCTCTCTCTCTCTCTCTCTCTCTCTCTCTCTCTCTCTCTCTCTCTCTCTCTCTCTCTCTCTCTCTCTCTCTCTCTCTCTCTCTCTCTCTCTCTCTCTCTCTCTCTCTCTCTCTCTCTCTCTCTCTCTCTCTCTCTCTCTCTCTCTCTCTCTCTCTCTCTCTCTCTCTCTCTCTCTCACCCCTCTTCACACCCCTGCACCCCACAATGAAGAGCAACGTTTGGTGAGGGGTTGCTCTCCCCACCTTCCCCCTCCCTTCCTTGCTCTTCCCCCTTTCTAGCTTCCCCCCATCCTCTCCCCTCCCCTCCTTTCCCTCTGTCCTCTCCCCTCTCCTCCCTTCCCTCCTTCCTCTCCCCTCCCTCCATCCTCTCCCTCCCTTTCCTCCATCCTTTAATATATACAATATTTACCATAAAATAACAGGCAATAATACAATACAATAAGGCAATACTACACAATAATGACAATTGCAGTGTGTCTGGATGAACAATATTTCCAGTCTGGTTGTTGGGTGCCAGAATTGTGAGTTTGGCGATATAGATAAGATGATGATTTGTAATACTGCCTCCCACCGGGTGGCGCTATTCGATTCACATTTACATGGAGATAATTGGGGGTCTTCCCCCCACCCTGAACCTCCTATCCTGTCGGTTTGAAAATGTTTTATTGCATCTCCATTTGCAATATTTTTTATCTCAATATTTTATTTATATTGCATCTCCAAGTTTCATCTGGTTCCGTCCACAACTTTTTGAGATATCCTGCACACAGACAAACAAACAAACAAACAAACAAACAGACAGAAAGGGGTGAAAACATAACCTCCTTCATCTTCAGTGGTCGAGGTAAATATGTGAATGTGACAATAAAAACATTGATTTTCAAGGTGGCCTCATACCCTTGCACATGAAGGTCTACATTGTTTTGGGAATGCCTTCTCGGCTTCTCGGGGGGGGGGGGTAACTTTGCATCGTACAAGGATTAGAATAAAGATTAGGTAATTTAATTGTGATGGAGGGATATGCGTCATGATGTGTGCATGGTTCCGATAAGCCATCAGCACAAGTAAAGGTGGGACACGACCATGATGGAGAAAGCTCGCCATACAAAGTGGGTGAAAGGTCTTGGTGGGTTGCCCCACCCACAGGCTGAGAGACCGGCCAATGGCAGGCAAGCAGGATGCGGCTAGTGGTGTCACAGATGAAGATGGGGACAGAGACTATAATAGTCTAGGAGCCAGGCCACATTTAATTAGACTATTGGGCACAAAAGCTTCAGCGATATGAAAGCAAACGACCATCAGTGCTGACCCAGAAAAGCCAATTCTTAAGTTTTTCTAGGACAGCCTAGAAGACCTTTGGCGCCCATTTGAAATGGCGCCAAATTTCACTTTTGTTTAGAGTTTTGAGCACAAGTGTGATTTTAGGTATATGGAATCCTTATGCGCCCTTTCTCGGAATCCGTAACTTAAGAATGCGCTTAGGTCAGCCTAATGAGCTTAAGAACGCCACTAATTAGCACTAATTATTATTTTAATTAGACTTTTGAGCACAAGAGTGATTTTAGGTCTATGGAATCCTTATGCGGCCCTTTCTTGGAATCCGTAACTTAAGAATGCGCTTAGGTCAGCCTAATGAGCTTAAGAACGCCACTAATTAGCACTAATTATAATTTTGATTAGACTTTTGAGCACAAGATCGAAACATGTCACAGATGAAAGATGAATGTAAAACAAGGCAGAATATATCACTTAAGAACGCAATTAGGTCAGCCTAAGTACCTTAAGAATCAATTAAAGGTGATCAACACCAACCAATTGTGGCCAATGCAGAGTTAATCAATGTTGCTCAGCCACACCTGAACTTATATTTGTGTATTCCAATCGTCGTGGTTATTCTAGAACTGCTGTCATAATAAACATCTAGGTCAGCCTCATGAGCTTAAGAACGCCACTAATTACCACTAATTATCACTTTAATTAGACTTTTGAGCACAAAAACGAAACGTGTCGCAAATGAAAGTCGAGTGAATAACAATACAGAATATGTCACTGAAGAACACAATCAGGTCAGCCTAAGTACCTTAAGAATCAATTAAAGTGGTTAACGCTAACCAATGGTAACTTTACTGTAACTTTAACCAAAGTTGCTCGACGCAACCCTCTTGTTGAATGCCCAGCAAAAAACGAAACTACTTCCCTTTTTTTTTACAACCGCGTAGTTTCCAACCGAAACCAAAACTAAACATTGGTGGCGGCACCAAAACTTCTTCGGTCTGGTATGTCGCTGAGATGGCAGGTTTTGCCGGAGAACCACCTCCAATGAACATGTGTTTTTGTCAATTCTGGTGACTTCGGAGGGTGCAGCGCACTGCAGACTACGATTCTGCAGCCATCGACTCTCCAAATAGTAATGGAATCAGACGAAGGAGGTGAGTACTTTGGTGTATTCATCGATAATAATGTACGTGATGACATTTGAATGGAACTTTCTAAATGCTCAGTTTCAGGCCGTGAGATGATGCATATTCATCGTATTAAATTCATCTACAATGTGAAACTTTTATCCGATTAGACATTCGATGTATCGGTCCGCTATAGTATGCAAATTTGATAGAAATTAAGGCAGCGATGTCAACATTTTTCAGACGTGGAGATGATCTCATCACATGATCAGGAGACCGATCATTCGATTGAACAAGGGATGACGACCGCGCCCCTGGAAGTGGAAATTGATGCATCGGGTGAGCATTTCTATGCCCTCAGTTATTCCGTTTAATGAGCTACTAATTCACGCAGAAGGAACATACAACATTACAGGTCCTGAGCAAGCAAGACCGAAACCCAAGGATGCTTTGAAGTCGACTTCGTTCAAGCACCAACTGCCCCTGTTCTAAGCACGTGAATGGGGAAAAGCTGAGTATGGACCTATAATTGGTGAGCGCAACTTGTTCGGTGGCTTCAATAACAGATGTGTTCATATAGCCAGCCGAAATGGCCAAGTCGTGCAAGAAGACGTCGATTCGTTAAAGAGCAATCATCATGAGGCTGATACCCGTATCATTCTCCACATTGCTGCCATGTCAGCTCAAGGAATCATGGGTAATATCATAGAAAGAGCTTCTCATACAGACATCTGTGTAATCCTCCTGCATCATTGCCAAAAGTTTGTTACAAAAATATGGATGGATACAGGAACAGGGAAGAATCGGCGATACATCAATATATCGACCATAGCACATCAAATGGGACCGGAGATGTGTGCTGCACTTCCTGCCTTACACACCTTTACCGGATGTGACTATAATTCAGCATTTGTAAGGATGGGGAAGATACGTCCTGCATCAAACGTTGAGAAGAGTGAACAATTCACAGAAGCATTGTCGATTTTGTCCCGTGATGGTGGATGTAATGCATTTACTGTACAGGCGATCGAAGCGTTTACGTGTACCATGTACGGATACAAGACGGCCACATCTTTGAACCACGTACGGTATCAAGCGTTGGTAAAGGCTTACAGTCCTTCGGTGAAGTCAACGAACCCGTTCCACACACTGAAAGGCGTTGATGCCAGCAGCCTTCCACCCTGCAGAGCAGAGTTCCTGCTCCATCTTGAGCGATCAGCATTTGTAGCGAGGATGTGGTCTCGTGCTGACCAGGCCATAATACAGCAAGCTCCGGACAAAGGATGGGAGATTAAGGACAACAGGTACGAAATCGTCTGGTTCGAAGGTCCACAGCTCCCTGAGAAACTACAAATTGAAGATGACAGTCAGGATGAACAGACCACTTCCAGCGATGACAAAAATATTACAGTTTCATCAGATGATGAAACAAATGATTAAATATAAATTATGTTGTTGACAGGTTTTGGAAAAACATCAAAATTAATTCTTCCTCGGCCGTGTGGGAGTGCGTGAAAATATTGACAAAATTTGTCAATTTTTCAAGTGAAAAATCGAAGTGATAACCAGCGCGGGTTACGCTGCATTTCTCAAGCTCATCAGTTTGACTGAGTTGATGTTTTCGCAATGACCGTGTATTACTATCTATATACCACGACTGTGTTTTTAACCATGACGTTTGAGTTACTAACCAAAAGTACTTTCATGATGGTCGCGCTTTACCGATAAAAGTTTCACCATACCAAGTAATTGTGACAAATGCAATAAGTTAAATGTGATAAATGTCACCTTCATCACCTTTAATTGATTCTTAAGGTACTTAGGTTGACATAATTGCGTTCTTAAGTGATATATTCTGTGATATATAAGTGATCTTAAGTGATTCTATATTCACCTTTCATTTGCAACATGTTTCGATCTTGTGCTCAAAAGGCTAATTAAAATGATAATTGGTGCTAATTAGTGACGTTCTTAAGCTCATTAGGCTGACCTAAGCGCATTCTTAAGTTACGGATTCCGAGAAAAGGCCGCATAAGGATTCCATATACCCAAAAATCACACTTGTGCTCAAAAGTCTAAACAAAAGTGAAATTTGGCGCCATTTCAAATGGGCGCCAAAGGTCTTCGGCTGACCGAGAAAAACTTAAGAATTGGCTTTTCTGGGTCAGCACTGATGGTCGTTTGCTTTCGCTGAAGCTTTTGTGCTCAATCGTCTAATTAAATGTGGCCTGGCTCCGAGACTATAAAGGGTGCGGTGCAAACCATGGATAAGAGAAGCACAGGAACTTTGTTGAAAAGCCTGCATGCGGACTCCTCATGTTTTCTCCGCGGCACGGCACGCATCGGCCTGTGCCTCGAGACATGCTCCCACCGCAATCTGCACCCACTTCCCCCTCGTGCCACCTTCTGCTCGTGGCACAAACTGTGGCCACATCTCCACTTGGGACTTGTCTTGCCAGACGCCGTCCTGGCATTTAAGTCTTGTCAATTTATTATTGTGTTTTCTTCTGTGGTGTGCTAGAGGCCATTAGGATTAAATAGATAAAGACTTACCGATTGTTCGTTTACTCGGGGGTGTGTACAGGATTCTATTATTGTACAGAAATTGTATTCCTTCTTTTTGTATTCTCACTCTGCTTGTTTTTGATACACATGACAAATCCGCTTGGCCTCTGAGTTTCTCTGATCATTAGTATCTGGGTTATAAACCTCCGTTACAGGACAGATTTGGTTCCGGTGATTCGGGATGTGGCTCCATCTTGTTGAAACCACAGATTTTCATCAATTCTATTGTTCCCGATGTAAGTCTTCATCATGTGAACACAACGAAGAAGAATGGAGGTGGTTGAAACAGCCTCAGGAGTGGCTGAATTGTGAGGTGGGGGATTGACGTGATGGACTAGTGTGACTTCTGCCGACTCTCTGAAACTCCTCTCCGACAAAAAAACAAGAAGTTTCACAACTGCTGTTTTAGGATTAGGGTCTTCAAAAAGTAGGGTCCGCAGATTCATGATTAACTCAATCCACAGCAGACGGTGATTTTCGGAGAGGGAAGCGAGGCTTCTTCATGTTCTTGCGGCTTTTCCAATTCTGAAAATCTGCAACACAGTTTATTCATCATCCCTGTAAATGTAAATATGACACTAATTACAAAAAATAGGACCACAGTTCCTGAAGCTCAACTGGATCAGGACCAACAATCACTCAAACTCCCCACAGACCCCCTTATACATTGATTTTTTTTTAATGCCGTGAACAAACTTTGGTACATTACAAGTGATGAAGGTGTACAAGTGTAGTCAAGTTTCATTGAAACTCATCTTCTCCGATACTATACGCATGATCTCCGATACGGATGTTGATCATGTGTATAGTATCAGAGAAGAGAGCAAATACCTATTTTTTGGGGGGGGGGGGTCAACCAACACCCCCCCTCCACCCCCTCCATAGACCCCCTTAATGAGCACAGATTTTGATGCGGTCAATAGACCTTCGTTCGGCATCAGAAATGAAGCTCGTGGCCAAGTTTCATCAAAATCGCGTGTTTGGTTCAAGCGATAATGACTTACAGTTTCTCCCGATTTGTTTCTACACATTTCCTGAAACTATACCTCACTTCTCAAAAACTATAAAACACAAAACACAAAAACAGTCAATCGTTTCTGCAAAACTTCAGAAATATCTGTCAAAATGTAACACTGCGTTCAAAACCCTGTTTACTCGCCTCAAAATGAGATTGTGCATCCAAATCATCCACACAAGCCAGCTAATGAATAGACCTCACTGAATACAAATTACACACCTGGTGTGACAAATGAAAGACAAGATTATGACAGTCATTAGGTATCGGTATGCTTTTGCCTTTTTCTGTGTTATTACAGACAGTAGCTCGTTGTTCCAAATTATTACAGAGTAGACAGGCCTACTGAAATGTAAAAAGAACACACAAACACAGTGAGATTGTTTTTGTTGTTTTTATTTTGTTTTTTCCAAGTTACAGTACTGGAGGCTGGAGGCAACGTAAAACAAAAAAGAAACAGGAGAAAAATAATATACAGTACTGGGAGAGAAGTAAAAATACCAAAACAAATGCTAAACTTCAATTATCTACAGAAAAAAAAAAGACAACAAAAGATAAAGAAAAAAATGTCAAAGAAAACAAACAAACAATAGAATAAGAAATCCTTGAGGGTCTTGTGTCTGCTCTGGATCAGGCCAGAGACTTTCATTGACATCACAAGCAATGTTCACCCTGGTCAGGCAGCGGGGGAAATATTTTCTGGCATGATGCATCCACCCCTGGCATGACTCTGCCGGTACATCGCCACATGCCCCCTCCATTGCTTGGAGTAGGGGAACATGGTCGTGCACCTTCCACCGCCATGCCAAGACAAACTCCTACATTGGGTTTTTATAAAACTCCTCCGTTGGGTATGTCACAGTAAATAACAGCAGGGTGGACGTAGATTTCTCCAATTTTTACGAACCTATTCTCATTTCTGAATGTGAGGAAGACAGAAGCGACAGTGAAGCGGCTCAAACTCGGCTGAACTCTCTGCCCGGCCTCACTCAGGGTCAAACCACATGGTCAACCAAAATCACCCCGATCTCGTCTGAAGGTCCTGTCACACCTTGACGTTTTAGCCAGCGTATGGCAAGGTATCAAAATGTATGTAAAACGCTGGCATACGCTGAACTATCGATGTTTTTAAAAAAAGTTTTGGGCGTATAATAACGTGTTGGACGTATGCCAGCGTACTATGACGTATGCCAGCGTACTACAACGTATGCCAGCGTACTACGACGTATGCCAGCGTACTACGGCGTATGCCAGCGTACTACGACGTATGCCAGCGTACTACGACGTATGCCAGCGTACTACGGCGTATGCCAGCGTACTACGACGTATGCCAGCGTACTACGACGTATGCCAGCGTACTACGGCGTATGCCAGCGTACTCTGACGTATGCCAGCGTACTACGGCGTATGCCAGCGTACTACGACGTATGCCAGCATACTACGGCGTATGCCAGCGTACTCTGACTTATGCCAGCGTACTCTGACGTATGCCAGCGTACTACGGCGTATGCCAGCGTACTACGACGTATGCCAGCGTACTACGGCGTATGCCAGCGTACTCTGATGTATGCCAGCGTACTACGACGTATGCCAGCGTACTACAACGTATGCCAGCGTACTACGACATATGCCAGTGTGCTCTTAATGTATACAAACTTACCCATAACGTATTCGACGTGTGCCAGCGTTTTAGCCAAATTTTTCATACGTCAGGCATACGCTGGCTAAATCGTCAAGGTGTGACAAGGCCTTGAGATATTTGCCCTCCTCTCTTTCTCTCTTTCTCTCTTTCTCTCTTTCTCTCTTTCTCTCTTTCTCTCTTTCTCTCTTTCTCTCTTTCTCTCTTTCTCTCTTTCTCTCTCTCTCCTACTACAATGTTATCAGTCATTGTTCTCCAACACAGGAGTGCTCACCTGTAGCCCTTTTATTTGTGTTCAAGCTCTGATTGCTGATTGAATAATTGAAGCATCAAGTGTTTCACCTGTGAGGACTGAGTGTGTTCAATTGATGACTGAAGTTTAGTGTTTCGAAGGGCAGTGTTATCCATGTGAACACAAGAGACTCCCTTGATGAAGATTGTGCCGAATGAGGAGAATTGTGCGAAGTGTTTTTGGAGAATGGTGAAATGAGACTGAAATTTGTGTGCAAAACAAGCGAAATGTGCTGATAGTTTTGAAGTAATCGTCTTCCTTTTTGCACATGAACTCAAATTTTTCCTCATTGGGTTTGCAGCATTTAAACAATGGAGAAAAACGGTGTTTACGGACTCACTGACCGACTCCTCACTTACCTGCAGACACTGCTCGAGCGCATAAGCTCACCTGACTAAAGTTCAGGTGAGTTGAAAACTATGTCATCAACACCAAGGTCTTCACATTTTTCCAGTGCTTCAGAAAGGCGGTTACTGCACGATCCATCCCGCCTTGCGTGGTCATTTCCATTCAGTGCCTGGAAAATCTGAATTTGTCAGGAAAATCCCAACATCTTCCTTCGGTGTTCCTCGTCCTCATGTGATACTCATTCCCGTTTCAGCTGAGAGTGGTCTTGGTGATTTGTCTGCATTTCTCTCCGTGCGTCACTGTGCAGGTTCAATAGTCTTGGGACACGAACCCTAGAACACGCCATCCTGAACAGCCCTTTATACAGGTATTCATGTTGGAATAAAGATGTGCTGCTCCATGTTAAATTGAAGACCTGGGTGCAAGAAGTACTTCAGTCACATTTTTGAAAAAAATGAGCCGGCACCAGTACTATAATCTATAATGGCCAGAGCATCATTTGATACCAAAAACATTCCGAAAATAAGTACTCAAGTCCTGTATTTTGGTATATGGTCATTGCTGAATTCACTAAAATGTAGTGCAAGAAATACATAAGTCCATAATGTTTGAGCAAGAAGTTCCGAAGTCCATGACCGTCCAATCAAAATGCTGGTATGTGTCACGTGACAAGCTATGAAAATGGCGACCATGGAGGCTGCACAGCATGGTGTGAATGAGGTTAACCGTGATAACAGGCATGACGGGGGCAAAAAAATGTAAAATAAACCATGGAGACTGGGCTAGAAAGAGAATGAAGGATGCCAAAGCATCAGGTATGAAGTTTCTCTGCATAAAACTTTGCTGGTACTGAAAAAGGCACTACATTGGTCATCAGCTTTTGAGACCTCATAAAACTGTGCATGCGGCAGTGCAGTGCAATGCTGTGCTGACCCAGATTCCCCATGTATTGGATGTATGTACATTGTACAGCCCCCATAAGACACAGCAAAAATTACTGTTTGGCAATCAACAAGCTCAAATGAGCTAAGATCCTCGTCCTCTTAATGATGACGTCATAAAAATGAATATGACGTCATTGTGATGTACCAGGTTTGCGATAAAAAAAAAACTGTGCTAAAGCCTGGCTTGATTCCCGCAAACAAAATTCAAACAGCTTGCCTAGTTTCGGAGATAATGGTATAGGCGATTTCCATTAGCGGCGATATTATGACGTCAACTTTTTTCTCGGAAGAATTTCCAAAATCGGAGAAGGTTACTGCCTGAGTGTGGGCTTTCTGCATATACATGGCAAGTTTCACGAAGAACCGATGAAAACTCCGGGTTGTGAAACAAAAAATGTCAAAAAATATGAATGACGTCATAAAAATTGATATGACGTCATAGTGATGTATTATATGTGCGATGATTCATCTCTGCTAATGCCCTGTTCGATTCCCGCAAACAGAATTCGAAAAGCTTGCCAAGTTTTGGAGACAATTTTTTTGGCGATTTCCATTAGCGGAGATATTTTGACGTCATAACTTTTTTTCTGGGAGGAATTTTCAAAATTGGAGATGGTTACTGTCTGCGCAGAGAATTTTTACATTTATATGCCAAGTTTCAGGAGGTTTCGATGAAAACTGTGGGCTGTGAAACAAAAAAGTCCACAAGAAGAAGATTAAGAACAACAACCTGAGTAAGACTTAGAGATCCTCCACGATGATCTAAAATAAGCAATAAAGGGCTTTGTGTGTTAAAAGTCCCCAAGTCCAGGTATTTAGCCACAAAAAGTACCTAAGTCCAGGTATTTAGCCACAAAAAGTACCTAAGTCCAGGTATTTAGCCACAAAAAGTACCTAAGTCCAGGTATTTAGCCACAAAAAGTACCAAGGTCCAGGTATTTAGCCACAAAGTATCTAAGTCCAGGTATTTAGCCACAAAAAGTACCTAAGTCCAGGTAATTAGCCACAAAAAGTACCTAGGTCCAGGTATTTAGCCACAAAAAGTGCCTAAGTCCAGGTATTTAGCCACAAAAGTACCTAAGTCCAGGTAATTAGCCACACAAAGTACCTAAGTCCAGGTATTTAGCCACAAAAAGTACCTAAGTCCAGGTATTTTGCCACAAAAAGTACCTAAGTCCAGGTATTTTGCCACAAAAAGTACCTAAGTCCAGGTATTTTGCCACAAAAAGTACCTAAGTCCAGGTATTTAACCACAAAAGTACCTAAGTCCAGGTATTTATCCACAAAAAGTGCCCAAATCCAGGTATTTAACCACAAAAAGTACCAAAACTAATTTTCTGGTTTTCTTCGTAATAAAGGATTATTTTTCCACAAAAAAGGGTTTGTCTGCTCTGTTTCGCCCCTGGAACCAGCAGCAGGCTCCATAGTTTGCCGCCTTTAAAAAAAAGTATCTGCAGCATGTTTTGAAAACTTTGATCCTCAATATCTCAAACGTGTAATTTTGTGACTAAAGTACTTCTTGCTCTCAGGTCTTCATTGCCCCGTAATTTTCACAAGACCTGTTGGAATTTTTTTTTATTTTCTGAATACCTGTGAATCGAAGGAAATTTGAAACTTATTCACAACCGTATTATGGTATTAATCAGAAAAACATCGGGATTCGAGGTCGAACAGTCAAAGCTTTTTAGAACACTATTACTACTACTACTACTACTACTACTACTACTACTACTACTACTACTACTACTACTACTACTACTACTACTACTACTACTACTACTACTACTACTACTACTACTACTACTACTACTACTACTACTACTACTACTACTACTACTACTACTACTACTACTACTACTACTACTACTACTACTACTACTACTACTACTACTATGCCGAGTCAGGTCACACAATAAATAACAAGAAGGTTTCGGCAGAAATTTGAGGCTTTGAACAACGTTTAAAAAATTAACTAGTGATTATATGCTTAATTTATAAATACAATTATATTAAATGGTTAGATTAGTGACGACAATGATAAATGCAAAAGTTTATAACCCCCTAAATTGCGAGTATCTATTATTGCGGTGTATTGCTTTATACGTAGTTCGCTACGCTGTTTTGTTGGTAGAAGGTTTTTTTGTTTTTTTTTGAGTTTCGGAGTTCATGATCAAATAAAAGTTATTACAATTACAAGATATTTAATCGGTGATAAACCATTAAGGATAAAACTAAATAAAGACGGACATTCAGAAAAACCAACTGAAGAAGAAGAATTTCGTAAAAGAATTTTTTGTTGTTGTTGCTGCATTGACTCGAGTTGGGGAAAGCATGTGGCTGGACGAGTTGTGGGACGGGCGGGGTGTTTTTGCCTGCGGTCGGAGGTTTGGGTTTCAGACGCATGAACAGCATCGAGGACAAACCTGTTACTGATCGAACGATTATATCGTTTCAGTTCTTCAACTCACATTCTCCTTTTACTTCACGGTCGGTGCTGATCCTCAGTGCCGGCACCGTGCGTCTCCCGTGGGACGAAAGTTTCCCGTCAGACGTTTGTAGAGCTTGAGCTAAAGTAACAACACCGCAACAAGCCAAAGGGACAGACACCCTGTAGAGGTAGTGGTGGTGGTAGAGCGAGTGTGGAGGCAGCGTAGCGTGTTGGAGGGATGTCTTACTTCAGGAAGATCTTCAAGCTTGGGTCCGAGCGCAGGAAACACAAGCAGTACGAGCACGTTCGGAGGGACGTGAACCCCAACGATGAGTGGTCCATCGTGGGGGAGCTCGGAGATGGGGCATTCGGGACGGTGTACAAGGTACGAGGAAGCTTACACACACACACACACGTACACACACACGTACACACACACGTACACACACACGTACACACACACGTACACACACACACACACACACACACACACACACACACACACGTACACACACGTACACACACGAACACACACACAAACACAACACACGAACACGTACACACACCCACGTACACCCACACGAACACACACACACACACACACACACACACACACACACACACACGTACACACACGCACACACACACGTACACACACACATACACACACACGCCCACACACACGTACACACACACGTACACACACACACACACACACACACACACACACACACACACACACGTACACACACGTACACACACACGAACACACACACGAACACAACACACACACACACGTACACACACACGTACACACACACACACACACACACACACACACACGTACACACACGTACACACACACGAACACACACACGTACACAACACACACACACGTACACACACACGTACACGCACACGAACACAACACACACACGTACACACACACGTACACACACACGAACACAACACACACGTACACACACGTACACACGTACACACGCACGTTCACACGTACGTACACACACACGTACACACGTACGTACACACGAACGTACACACACACACGTACACACACACGTACACACACACGTACACACACACGTACACACACACGTACACACACACGTACACACACACGTACACACACACACGTACACACACACACGTACACGTACACACACATACACACACACGTACACACACACGTACACACACACGTACACACACACGTACACGTACACACACACGTACACACACGTACACACACACACGAACACAACACACACACACGTACACGCACACGAACACAACACACACACGTACACACACACGAACACAACACACACACGTACACACACACACGTACACGTACACACTTACACGTACACACACGTACACACACGTAAACACACACATACACACACGTACACACACACACGTACACAATACACACACGTACACACACACGTACACACACACACACGTACACACACACACGTACACACACACACGTACACAACACACACGTACACACACGTACACACACGTACACACACGTACACACACGTACACACACGTACACACACGCGTACACACACGCGTACACACACACGTACACACACACACGAACACACACACACACACGTACACACACGTACACACACGTACACACACGTACACACACGAACACACACAAACACAACACACGAACACGTACACACACACACGTACACACACACGAACACAACACACACACGAACACAACACACACACGTACACAACACACACACGTACACACACGTACACACACACACGTACACACACGCACGTACACACACGCACGTACACACACACTGCTGTACTCTGTTAAGGAGGAGTTGTTGCTGATCGATTCAATACCATGTTCTCCCTTTCAATGATCTCTGTTCCTTAAGCTGTCCACACCATACCTCACCGATCCACACTATTCCACCCATGTCCACACCACACCTGTCCACACCACACCTGTCCACACCACACCTGTCCACACCACACCTGTCCACACCACACCTGTCCGCTCCATACAACTCCTGCACACACACCCCTCTACACCACCCTCTACACCACCACCCTCTACACCACCCTCCTCTACACCACCCCCTCTACACCACCCCCTCTACACCACCCCCTCTACACCACCCCCTCTACACCACCCCCCTCTACACCACCCCCTCTACACCACCCCCTCTACACCACCCCCTCTACACCACCCCCTCTACACCACCCCCTCTACACCACCCCCTCTACACCACCCCCTCTACACCACCCCCTCTACACCACCCCCTCTACACCACCCCCTCTACACACACCCCTCTACACACACACACCCCTCTACACACACACACCCCTCTACACACACACACCCCTCTACACACACACACCCCTCTACACACACACCCCTCTACACACACACCCCTCTACACACACACCCCTCTACACACACACCCCTCTACACACACACCCCTCTACACACACACCCCCCTACACACACACCCCTCTACACACACTCCCCCTCTACATACACCCCTCTACACACACACCCCTCTACACACACACCCCTCTACACACACTCCCCCCTCTACATACACACCCCTCTACACACACTCCCCCCTCTACATACACCCCTCTACACATCATGCCACCCAACACACGTTACTTGATATTAAAATTAATTTATTGTGATATATCTATCTATTCCTAAAAGGAGAGGTGTACATGTCCATGTGTTTGTCCGTCCATCGGACTTTATTCTAAACTCTAAAGGGTTCATGCTGTCGTCGAATAATACAGCTGGTACCGTTGGAAAGCTAACAATCGATTGACTTGGAACAAAACTTATTGTCCGTTTGCCTGTTGTAAATAAGATTCCTGTTGTGAAAGCCAGTCTTTCCAAGGTTGATGAAGGAGAGAGAACTTTAACGCAGCGGTTCCACCGGTGACATCTTTATTATCCTTTGAACCATTAAGAACAGAGTGAACACCAAGTTGTATATTCATAGTCATAATTCTCAATTTAATAGAAAAATATATATTGGTACATGGAAGAAGCACACAAACAGCAACAACCACCACAACCACAATGACTGCAGCAACAACAAGTATCCATCGGGACCGCACTCTGTGCAGAGCGTCGGTGCTGCCGAAGCAGTCTCCTTGGCTGTCGGGGACAATCCTGGACGGGTCACCACTCCGACACAGGATACCAGCAAGCTGGCACTCATCTTGCCGACCTCGAAAGGATGACAGGCAGAGTCAACCCCACCTGCTATTAATTTAACAGCCAAGCGGGATTTGAACTAAGGACCCGAGGATCCTAAGCCCACCACCCTGACCATTAAGCCAACACCAGGAACAATGAGTATGTGTTATAAAAAATCCATTTTTCGAGTTTCACTTTGTTTTACATCCTCGTTGAGATTCACGGATAGACGTGCACGATGTTGGTGAAGTACAACCTGCTGTCCCTTGATTAAACCCGTCGGCGCAGCCACGGATATGCGCGACTAGTTCTACTAAACACACACAAAGGGAGGATTTCATTGACGTGCTCCCGTTGTCAATCATGAAAGAAGTTAAAGTAACGCAGTCTTGAACATTCTGTGTTTTCATGAGTTTGTTCCTCAGGTCTCTGTCTCATTCCTCAGGCCATTTCACACAGAGTCTCATCAGTGTGTGGAATGGTCTTCGTGGGAAGGTGGTGGCAGGTTTAAAATGGAAATAGAAGTGTACTGAGAAACCTCAGAGATAGAAGGGTACAGGGAGAGGTTTATACAAATGAAAGGTGGAGTGGTACAGGGAGACGTAGACAGAAATGAAAGTTGGAGTGGTACAGGGAGACGGAGACAGAAATGAAAGTTGGAGTGGTACAGGGAGACGGAGACAGAAATGAAAGTTGGAGTGGTACAGGGAGACGGAGACAGAAATGAAAGTTGGAGTGGTACAGGGGAGACGGAGACAGAAATGAAAGTTGGAGTGGTACAGGGGAGACGTAGACAGAAATGAAAGTTGGAGTGGTACAGGGAGACGGAGACAGAAATGAAAGTTGGAGTGGTACAGGGGAGACGTAGACAGAAATGAAAGTTGGAGTGGTACAGGGAGACGGAGACAGAAATGAAAGTTGGAGTGGTACAGGGAGACGGAGACAGAAATTAAAGTTGGAGTGGTACAGGGAGATGGAGACAGAAATGAAAGTTGGAGTGGTACAGGGAGACGGAGACAGAAATGAAATTTGGAGTGGTACAGGGAGATGGAGACAGAGACAGAAATGAATTGGGGCATCGGTAACATTGTGTAGATGTTCTTGACATATTGATTCTCTCTGAGTTGTGGGTGTTGCCAAACATGTCCTGGTGTTAATGGAACTCTCACTTAACTATCCCTGCTCCCCCCACCCCCATAGAAGTCCCCATGTCATCCCTTCAGTCTTGCCCCTCTCCCCTTCCTCCCTCTGCTGCTCGCCTTTCCCCTTTCCCATTGAGTGTGTTGGGTTAGATCGGATTTGTGGTGTGGATGCGGTTGCAGTTGGTGTCATGCAGGGTGTGTGTTCATGGGATGGGTGGTGTGGATGTGCGATTGATGGGCCTATGTGTGTGTGTGTGTGTGTGTGTGTGTGTGTGTGTGTGTGTGTGTGTGTGTGTGATTTTTAATGGTGGGTTGGTGGGTTTTAATGGTGGGGAAAACGGGAGGGATTTGGGGGATACCTTCTGTTTCCTGAATCACCTTTTGCACACCAGTTTATGACATTCTGGGTTTATTTCTTCGGAAGTTGCTCACCTTTTGAAATTTAAAACATTTTTTTCCAAGCGTTTCTGCCGGTTATCAAGATATCCTAAATCCCAAGATAAGGTAATCTCGTACGTTGTTTCCCAAATGTTGCTCAGCTGCAAGCCACCTGTAAATATTGAAGTAGATAACATTATTAACCTTGTCGGCCTGTTCTTCGTGGTGTTATCATCCTGGCAAGAAGCGAATATGAAACCATTTGGCTCGCACCGTTCTAAAATAATTGTATTGTGATTTGGGAATGCTGTTTTTAATCTTTTATCCCGAATTTGCTTCTTACCCAGGGTGTGGCATGAACCCATCCTGGCATTCTCTTTCTGTGAGTTGGTTACTGATCTTAGCAAGACTTCGACCTTGCCAGAATCTACCGGCAGTGACGAGTGGCTTCTGGCATTTAATAAGCTTCAACCCATTGATGGGAAGTGGAAAAGGGGGGAGGGGGAAAAAGGTCTTCGTTCAGTCTTCAGCTTTGGCTCCATTATTTTTTTGCTCGTCGTCTTCGGGCGTTCCGAGAAATGTGTGCACAATAGCTTCGATGCTTGTGGGAAAGATTATGAAACTTTTCCACTTGTATAACTCGTTTGATTATAGATTTATTTATTTTATTTTATTTTGGGAATTCCCTTACAGCGTTCGAGGTTCACGGAAAAGCTTGAACACGATGTACGACAACAAGGGTGGACGAACGGTTGGACAGATTGGAGAAAGTGAGCTCAGGATATTGAATACCCGGGGTTGTCGTATTTCGAGCAACTTCCAAGGGCAACGTTTGGTTTAACCTCCCAATTCTCGTTCTTTTTATCCCTGATAAGGTTCTTAGTACGACAAAGTTATCTTGCCACGTAAACCGAGCTGTAATGTAGGACGCACATGACATTTCCTCAACACTGTACATATTTGTGAGCTTGCAGTACTCGCGTACAATCTGATACGTAGTGCAGGGTTGAAGGTTTTGTCATCGCTGAAGGTTTCCTGTTGGTGTTTCACATTCAGGGTTTTTGCTGGTCACATGGTCGAGGTAACATCGGGCTTGTCATGCCTATTTTGAACTCTATTGACTTGAGCAACGCATTCGAGGCTTTACGTTGTATTCTACATTCCAATAATGTTGGTGTGATGATTTTCAAACAGGTTTCTGGTTTTGGTGTTTTGATTTATGGGTTTATTTTTGTTGTTTTATTGCTGCTTCAGAATGCACCATTCTCAATGCTGTCAGAGTGCATGCAGATTTTTATATATATATATATATATATATATATATATATATATATATATATATATATATATATATATATATATATATATATATATATTTGGGTTGGATTGACTTGGCGATGAGGAGCGGCTGAAGGAGACGACTTTATATGTGAGATAGGAGGTGATTACGAGGGGAGTTGATTGAGATGTTTAAGATGATGTAGGGGATAAACAGTGTAAATGCAGACAAATTTTTCAGTAGAATAGACAATGACAAGACCACGGCCATAACCTTGGAGTAAATACAAGGAGAGTTCTGATCTGATGCCAGTAAGAGAGGGGTCTTTCACTCGGAACAGTTATTACATAGAATGGTTTCCATGGAAAGCTAGTGGCAGCAGATACAGTATATAGGTTTAAAATGGAATTAGATGCATATTTAGAGGCATTGGGGATAGAGGGGTAGATGGACATTGGCAGAAACTGGTAGTTCGTTTTAGGTATGGATAGGTTATTGGATACATGTGGAGTGATCAGGATGTCTGTGAGAAGGCCTCATCAAAACGTGATGGTGCTGCTGCTTCACCCCCCCCCAACCCCCACCTCTCCCCGTTAATAGTCTGTTGATTGAATTGATGATGGTGTTGGATGAAGTTCAGGCATGATGAACCAAATTGCCTTGCATATTATGTCCAAGTTCCTTGGGAATCCTTCTAAATGATGTTCGTGTTAGCATGGAAATTCCCACCCCAATCCCATCCCCTACCAGTCTGGTCACATGTTCAGCCTTTGACAAAACTTTCCAGTAAATATGTTTACTGTCTCCTCATGTGATTTGACTGCCGTGCTCGAATTGACAATTTTGGAGGGATGTTTGAATTGACTAATGGAAATGCCACGATGAAAGGAACTGAAATGGTATGGAATGGTTGGTTCTTATCTTACCTGATGTCTCTCTCGAGGGTATGCATTGGGAGATGTCGGAGTTTGAGGAAATTTCTGATTTAATGTTGGAACACTTATTGGATGCTCTTTGTGATAAATGTAAATAATAATAATAACAATAACAGAGGGGACTTTGGAATCGATGACAACTTTTGTTATGGGATGTTTTCTAAATACCTGCATCTTCACTTGTGAGTTGTACAGGTACAAGGAAAACTGCAGTTTTGTAGTTCCTATGTTTAATAGATTGATATTTTTTCATAAAGTGTGTGTACAACGCCTTCAGAAAGTATTCACATCCCTTGACTTTTGTCACATTTTGTTGTGTTCCATCCTGAATTTAAAATGGTTTAATTTAATTTAAAAAATGTCATCGAAATTCAAAAAATACCCCATAATGACAAAGTGAAAACATGTTTTTAGAATTTTTTTATAAATTGATCAAAAGTTAAAAGCTGAAATGTTTTGCATCAATAAGTATTGAACCCCTTTGCTATGACACTCAAAATTGAGCTTGCAGGTTCATCCGATTTCCTTTGATCATCGTTGAGATGTCTCCACAACTTGATTGGAGTCCACCTATAGCCAATTTAATTGATTGGACATGATTTAGAAAGAGGTACCTTTCTGTATAAACGTCCCACAGTTGAAAGTGTATGTCAGAGCAGAAACTCTTCCATTAAGTCCAAGGAACTGTCTGTAAAACTCCGAGATAGAATTATGAGGAGGCAAAGATCTTGGGAAGGGTATAAAACAATTTTGAGTATTGAAAGTTCCCAAGAGCACAGTGAGCTCCATCATTTGGAAATGGAAAGAATATAGAACTACCCAGACTCTTCCTTGAGCTGGCCGTCTGACCAAACTGAGCAACTGGGCAAGAAGGACCTTAGTCAGGGAGGTGACCAAGAACCCAATGGCCACTCTGACAGAACTACAGAGCTCCTTGGCTGAGACGGGAAAACATTCCGGAAGGACAACAATCTCTGCAGCACTTCACAAATGTAGGCTTTATGGGAGAGTGGCCAGAGAGAAGTCATTCCTGAGAAAATGGCTGACGACAGCACGCCTGCAGTTTGTGAAAAGGCATGTGAAAGACTGAGAGCTTGAGGCAAAAGATTATGTGGTCTGATGAGATGAAAATTGAACTCTCACCTGAATGCAAAGCACTACGTCTGGTGGAAACCAAGCTTAGCTCATCACCCATCTATCACCATCCCTACCCTGAAGCATGGTGGTGGCAGCATCATGCTATGGGATACTTTTCAGTGGTAGTGACTAGGAGGCTTGTAAGGATAGGGGGAACAATGAATGGAGCCAAATACAGGCAAATCCTTGAGGAGAACCTGCTTCAGAGTGCAAAAGATCTGAGACTGCAGTGAAGATTTATGTTTCAGCAGGATGACTGTGCACTGTGCACTCAATGACCCTAAAGCATACAGCATACGGCCAAAACAACACTGGAATGGCTTCATAACAAGAATGTGAAAGTCATTGAGTGGCCCAGCCAAAGCCCAACTTGAATCCTATTAAGAATCTGTGGAAAGACTTGAAGATTGCTGTTCACCAACACTCCCCATCCAACTTGATAGAGTTTGAGCAAATCTGCAAGGAAGAATGAGAGAAAACCCCCAAATCCAGATGTGCAAAGCTGATATGGACATACCCAAAAAGACTCGAAGCTTTAATCGCTACCAAAGTCGCTTCTTCAAAATATTGATGCAGGGGGTTGATTACTTATTGACGTAAAATATTTCAGCTTTTCATTTTTAATTAATTTGAAAAAATGTCTAAAAATACGTTTTCACTTTGTGAAATTATGTATTTTATGGTATTTTATGTTGATTGGTGACATATTTAAATTTAATCCATTTTAAATTCATGCTGTAACACTACAAAATGTGAAAAAGTTGAGGGGTTGACTGTGGTTGACTGTTGACTGTGGTTGAGGGGTTGACATTATGAAATATACTTTCTGAAGGCATGGTAAATGTCCAAGCTGTTTTCCTGGATCTCACCTTTCATGATTTTTTCTTTCTTGATATGCAGCACAAGACTACTGGGTAGCGTCATTGGCTGAGGTTGCGGCTGTGCTGCTGATGCAGCCCTCTAGGTTCGGGCAAGAATTTGTAATTTTTTTCAGGCCTGCAGGTGATAGCTCACCTACTCTTGACTACGGAGCACAGTGGGATCTTAACGTTCACAACTTAATACTGGCAGATGGGATACCCCTGAGTTTAACATCCATCCGAGTGATGGCACACACATTGATGAATCGCCCTGCTTGTGAAACACCAGGATGACAGTTTTTAGCTGGATCCAGATTTCAACCCAGGCGAGACAGCTTGGAGACGAGGGTGCGTACCTCTAGGCCATCTTTCCAGCCCATCTTGCGTAATGACCTTGACATACCTTTTATTTTTGGCATGAGAAGCACCCTTACCTACTATTTTATTTTTCTACATCAAATAGTATGAGATCCAGCAATTGTATTCGCTTGTCAAATCATTTTGGTGCATTTGTGGTAATGCACATGCAGATGCACACGACATCACAGCTTGTACCAAGTATGGCAAATGTTGCTTTATCGAATATCTAGGTTTGAGTTCAGAGTGCATTTTTGAAAATTACTTTCTTGTTTTATTCCTTATATTTGAAGGAGCTTTATGATGCGATCCGCACACTCACAAGGTTTGCCGCGATCCCTTGCCAGTAATGCTGTCTGTGCACATCCGGACATCTGGACATTATCGAGCACGGCACCACTGTGTAAGGCAATGCTTTGTCTTTCCTTTGCTTAGCTTTTCTTATCGTAGATAAGGGATGAAACAAATTCAACCAAACCTCGTGTAGGATTCTTTCTCTGCGGCAGAAAATTCAAATGAACACAAATCTAAAATGTGAGGCTCCTTCCGAAAAGATATCATTCACAGATGAAAATGCAATTTGATTTTTTGCAAATTGGGAAATCAGATTTGGAGATATTACCAGATGAATAAAGGAACCTCAAAATCTTCTTCTTCTTCTTCTTCTTTCGGCTGCTCCCGTTCGGGGTCGCCACAGCGGATCATCCGTATGATCCGCATAGTGATTTGGCACATGTTTTACGCCGGATGCCCTTCCTGACGCAACCCTGGTCGCCTCTTACGACACAGGGATAAAAGGAACCTCAAAATCTAGAATTAAAAAATAAATGAAGTTCAACCCTCAAACGACTCCAAAGGCAACAAGACCCTCTTTGCCACAAGTATAATCCTACGATTAATTTGCAATTGGACACTGGCTTTGAGACGAAAAAAAATTATTATGGACCCGAGGCAACAAAAACCTCCATATATCGAACAAAAGGTTTCAAATGGAGCAGCTCGCCGTCATTAGAGCATTTAACTTGTATCAGATGTGGCAATAAATGTGAATTGTTCCTCCCTGCTTGCCGGCTCGATGACAGAAGATGCCATTTGCATTTTTGCCAGCAACATCCCTACCCCATTTCGAACAGCACTGGCAACCTGCTCGTAAACTCAAATGATGTACACACACACACACACACACACACACACACACACACACACACACACACACACACACACACACACACACACACACACACACACACACACACACACACACACACACACACACATATTATATGAAGCATTTTACCCGTTGCTTTGCTGGTGGATTTAATCAGAAGAAGACAAGTTGTACTTCACAAACATTCTGCTCTATTCACTCTATAATTTGCATGAGGTCATCTTCCATCTACAATGAAGTCAGCTGACATTGCCTTCATCAACCAACCTTGTTGCTTATACATGTCGTGAGCAAAAAGAAGCCTTTTGACAATTTTTAATTCCTGTATTCTCACTCTGATTTCACCATCACCGCAATTCATATTGCCTAATTGTTGAAATTTTCTTTATACAAGAAGTCGATGATTTGTAATATCGGTGGTGCTATACGATACACATTTACGTTGAGAGAATTGGGTCTTCCCTCACACTAAACCTCCGACACCAGATATGCTACCCTGACAGAAACCATACTTGGGATACCCTTTAGCAATATGCTAAATTTAGTTCAGTAGTTTGAGTTTTTGCAGTGCGTATAAACAAACAAACAAACAAACAAACATATACAAGTATATAATTTCACTTTTACAGTATAGATTTTATGTATAAACAAAAGAAATGTAATGTAGGCTCATTGAATTTGTAAATACCAAAGAAAAAGCATTTATTCATAAATTTATTTATTATTATTATTATTATTATTATTATTATTATTATTATTATTATTATTTATCGTAACCATGTACACTTTCATGATGTGTAAAACCCAGGAAGGGGAGGGGGGCTTGGCTAGGTAGATGTGTTGTGGACCCCAAATTGAGCATGACCAATGTATTGTTACTCCGGTTACGTTGGCCAATCAGTCCAGAATCACCAAGCCGGATCGAAGGCCAAATCACTCCTTTACCGAACTCAATTTTGTACATTCGCCATCGATCGAGTGACATGCCGGAATCCTCCTCCACACCAAACCACTCAAAATGGCAACTAGAGTGATTTGTCACATTCGAAGGGGGAGAAGTTGAAAATGTATGCTAACCGTCATACACCAAATCAGTCCTTTATCAGTTTTATAAAACCATACGGTTTTATTGATCGTGCTGACTGGCATACTCAATGGAGACCCTGAGGATTAATGTGAGTATTTGATAAATGGGGAATGGATAACAAGGAACACAAGAACATTTCATACACAATTCTATTTACAATAAAATACATACCCTGGGTATCATACAAGCGGGGGATACTTATTGAAATAGCCTTAACGACACACCACAGGCACACCACAGGAGGAAGACAAGAAGATACTGGACTGAACTGGTGCGGCAGCACCCGAGCACCCAAAGCCAATGCTCCACAATCTTGCCAGAGGGAGACCCAGCGCACACCACACTCTTGTGGATGAGAAGTGCAAACCACAAGCTCTCTCCATCTCTGTGAACTGGGAACACCGCACTTGGTACCCCATTTGAGTCCGCCTGGACCCCATCTGGTCAACAGCTCTGGGCTCTGGGAACCCCAACTGGAACAGAGGAAGCCAAAACCTGCACCTTTTCGGTGTTGTGATGCCAAATTCCCCAATAAAGGCACATTTAAGAAAGATTGCAAAAGAAAGATCATTAAAAACGGATTTAAAGGCAAAGCGGTTTTAAACTTCCACTTCCGGTTCTGGGTTTGGAGCATTGGCAGGTCTCCTTGGCGGCTCCCTGCTGACGATCTCAAAGTTAAGTTTATGGTCGTTATCTATCACGTTTTAACTGTTTATTTTCTCACCTACATGTTACTGTGTGTTCCTAGTTCGGTTTTGTTTCAAAAATCGTGCTATTTTGTGAGATTTCGTCGAACTTGTCTTACTAGGTGCTTGAGGCCTATCCTTGAGGCTTGAGGCCTACCCTTTGTTCCCCTTGGTGTACGATCATGTTTATTTGTTTTTTCTCCCCATTATCTTCAATTTCTATCTCCCACTTTCTTAACGTCCCCCATCCCAACGAATCACTCAATTTGTTATATTTAAAAAAAAAAAAAACGCTACCTTTCACTGATTCTTCTTCTTCTTCTTCATATCCTCTTCTTCTTCCTCCTCTTCTTCTTCCTCGATTTTTCTACAACACTTCCATGACCTCATCTGTTGAAAACGCTCTCAAACATTAATAATAATAAGAACAAAAACTATCTCTTATGCTTCATCTTCCTCTTTCACACGTGTGGTTCTCTTTACTGTATCAGAATGCACTACTCTTCTGCAATTTAAACAGACTGCTTTCAATTCGACCTTTCCTTCATACCTTGCCTAAAAAATCCAACTGTTACAGCGTTTCTTCTCTCCATTCTCTGAATTCGCCTTTATTGCATCCCTCAAGAAATGTGTTTTATCGCATAACTGACCTAAAACTTTTAAAAACCCCAGTTTGCTATGAATGTTCGCTTTCCATCAACCATTCTTTTTTTTCCAACTTCAGTGCCAACTCACTCCTCTCACCCCTCAGTCTCAAAGAAACCATCCCACTCTTCTCCCTCTAATCCTCCCTCTCACCTCTCTCAAAAACTCCCCCCTCCTCACCTTTCTCCCACCATTCATCCCCCTCACTCATCCTTCCCTCCCACCATTCATCCCCCTCACTCAAAGTTGCCCCCCTCCCATCCACAAAGCTGCCTCCTTCCACTGCCCTCTCACCTCCATCTCTTCTCTCCACCTCCTCAAATCCTCAACTGCCTTCTTCCTCCTCTCTTGTCCCCCCTCTCCCCCAGCACCACAGAGCCTTTTCTCCTCCTCATTCGGCCCCCTCCCCTAGCTATTCTGCAATCCCCCACACTCTTTTAACAACACTCCTTACCTCCCCCCCCCTCGTCCCTTGGCCTACCCTCCCCCTCCTCCCCCCCACCCAAAGCCTCCTCCCCTACCTCTTCATTAAAAGTGTGGACCTCAAATATCCGGGGGCTTCGCTCAAACCTTTCGGATCTTTCCATACAGGTTGCCACTGACAAACCAGACATAATCTGCCTAACAGAAACTTTCCTCACCCAAGACATGTCTGTCCCAAGTATCTCTCCCTGGTTACTCCCTCCTCTGGTTTGACAGACCTGAGCCTCACCCTGGTGGAGGAGTTGCTCTCTTCATCAAAGACTCTATTCCTCACTCTCCATGCACTGCCCTCACTCCCCCATACCCCCAGGAATACCTCTGGCTACGGCTTCCCCTCAACTCCCACCTCATGTTTATATGTGTGCTGTACCATCCACTTAACAGTGATGACTCCATCTACACCTCACTATCTGAAAACATGGACCAACTTCTATATTCTCATCCAAACTCTCTCTTCCTCATATGTGGCGACTTCAATTGTCATCATGCCAGTTGGCAAGGTGTGGGTACCTCTCTCACCTGTCATAGCACCTCAGCAAAAGCTTTCTGCGACTCATTGGGACTGACTCAATCGGTCAACTTCCCCACCCGGATCTCAACCAATGGTACTCCATCTCTTCTGGATCTGATTTTGACAAATTGCCCTGACAATATCTGCTGCTCTTCCATCGCTCCAATCGGTTCTTCTGACCACGTCCTTGTCAAAGTGGACATCTCTCTGGCTATTATCAGAGAACCACCTCACCGCCGTCGAGTCTGGCATTTCACTCAAGCTGACTGGCAGGGTCTCCAAGCAGCCCTCAAACTTATAGACTGGTCTCCTATCTCTACTTTCTCCAACATCAACTCATCCTGGGAATTCTTTCAAGGAAATTGCTCTCCCTCATCCACAGAATTTATCCCCTCTCGTCTTCAGTTGTCCTACCCCTCCTCCCGCCCTTGGTTCACTGAAGCTTGTGGTGAGGCAGTTGTCCTGAAATAACTTGCCTTTGCCTCATGGAAAGCAAACGCAACTGAGGGCAATCTCAGTTCCTTCCATAAAGCTTGGAACAAGTGTGTATCTTCCCTCAGGAGAGCCAGAAAACAACATCTTTCTCATCTCAAGTCTGAACTCTCAAACCTCTCTCCCTCCTCAAAATCCTGGTGGCTTCAAATCAAATCTGTTTCTGGTGTATGTTCCCCCTCCATCCCCTCCCTTATCTCAAATGGCAGCACTGCTGATACCACACGTGAAAAAGCTGAATGCCTAAACTCGGTGTTTGCAGCTAAATCTTGTGTCCAAAACCCATCACTTTCTCCACCCACCTTACCCAGTCGCACCCAACTGTCCCTGGACTCTGTGTCCTTTTCTCCTGACAAGGTGGAGAGCTTGCTGTGAAACCTTGACTCAGATTCTGCAGCCGGTCCAGACGGCATCAGCCCACGTGTACTCAAATCCTGCTCTTCTGCTCTTGCTCACCCTCTCTCTGTTCTATTCACCCTCTCATTTGCTCAAGGCCATTTGCCATCTGCTTGGAAATCAGCAAACATCACTGCCCTGCACAAACAAGGTGCAAAATCAGATCCCTGCAACTATAGACCAATCAGCCTTCTCCCAATCATCAGCAAGGTTATGCAATCCATCATTGGTTCAGACATCAAATCCTTCCTCTTCTCCAATGGCTTGATTTCTGATCATCAATTTGGTTTCAGACCAGGTCACTCTACCCTGAATATGCTGCTTCTGCTCTCCCAACAATGGATGGAAGCCCTCGATGCCAGACAAGAAATCCGAGCCGTATCCCTGGACATATCACGTGCTTTTGACATGGTCTGGCACCCTGCCCTGCTCACCAAACTCTCTTCCTATGGTATCCAAGGCCATCCCCACTCATGGCTTGCAGACTTCCTCTCCTGTCGCAGTCAACGTGTGGCCCTAAATGGAGTGCTTTCATCCCCCTTCCTGTCCAGGCTGGAGTTCCTCAAGGTAGCGTTCTGGGCCCTTTTCTTTTTCTGGTTTTCATCAATGATCTCTCCGACTCTCTGGAAAATCCTCTATATCTCTTTGCTGATGACTCCACCCTCTGCCATACCATCGGTCATTCCTCGGACTGGCAAGCCGCAGCTTGTTCGCTCACTGCTGATCTGGATAAAATCACAAACTGGTCCAACACGTGGAACATGTCTTTCAATCTGGACAAATCTCACACTCTATGTCTCTTCGAAAGGACCATTTAGAACCCCCCCCCATCCACTTTCTCAACAATTCTCTGGAAGAAGTCCTTTCTTTCAAGCTTCTGGGTCTCACGATCTGCCATGACCTTTCCTGGGAAAGCCACATTTCAAACCTCGCCTCCAAAGCCAGTCACCGACTGGGAATCCTCTGTCGTGCAAGGTCCTTCCTCGGCCCACCTGAGCTCCTGACCACTTACAAAGCTTTTGTCCACAGCCTGATGGAGTACTGCTCTCCCCTCTGGGCTGGTGCTCCTGCCTCCCACCTTTCTCTGCTTCACGCTGTAGAAACCAAGGCATTTCGGATCATCGGCATCTCCCGCAATGAAGCTGAGTCTTTGGGCCTCTCACTCAATCACCGCAGGTTGGTCGGTGGTCTTTCTGTCTTCTACAGGCTCTTCTTCACCCTCGCCCCCCCCCCCTGCTCTCTCTGCGATTTGTCCCCACCACATTTCCGCAGGGCGCTCAAGGTCCGCCAACAACCCCCTTCTGGTAAAACTACCAAAATCACGAATCACTGCTCACCTTCACTCTTTCATTCCTCTTTTTTCCCGCCTTTGGAATAAACTCCCTTACTCTCTTCATTCCCATTCTTCCCTCCAGGCCTTCAAAACAGCTGTTCACCACCACCTCTTATCACCCCCCATCCAAATCCTCGATCTTTTCTACCCCTGATAATCCACCCAAGCCCACCTCCTTCAAATTCCCTGCTTTCCTTCCTGAAAGTCCCTGTAATGTCCATCTTCTATTCCCCATGTTCCCCATCCCATCCCTTTCCCTTCCACAGATCTCCAAATGTCTCTGTTCCCCACTATTTTATCCTTCCCACTCCCTCTCCTCCTGTCTCATGCCCCCCTTGATGTGCGTTGTGTGTTCGCTCTCATACGAGCCTCGACAAGGTGTACAAAAAAAAAAAAACACAAACATAAGGGAGGGAAGACAACAGCTTTCTATGCAAATATCGACTTGTATTCCTATATTGAAATTAAATTGCCTCATGCTTTTGGTGGTGGTGGTCGTGTGGCAGCTTAGTTGCCGGGGTAGCTATCATTTCTTGAAGCGCGACTGTGTCGCTGATGCAGTGCCCCTCTACCAGTACACACATTGGAACTGGTACTCATTTCGCCAACCTCGGAAGGATGACAGGCTGAGTCAACACCCTGGTGTATTAATTCAGCGGCCGACGGGGCTTGAGCTCAGGACCCTAGGATCCCAAGCCACCACCCTAACCACTGAGCCAACACCAGGCTTAGGCTTGTGGTAAACATGCACTATTGCTAAGCGATGCAGTTTTTACCCCAATAAATCATTTCTGCAACAGTATCATAGCACTGCTTTTCCTGTCGGAATGATGCGACATTTCTTCTGATTGGCTGCATTGACATTTTATTAATTGATCATGTATTCGTAACATCGTGGACATTTTGGTGTGCAGGATAGTTTGAAAGTATTGGAGCCATGGCTGCTTGGTGTGTCCATGTTACCACTCTAACCAGTTTATCCATGTTCTTATTTTTACTTTATTTAAATGATCCGTCATTCTTTTAGATTTTTCGAGTGGTATGCATTCTCACTGCATACCACAGCTTATTTCCTCGAGATTATTTCGTTCCCTGATATAATTTTTTATTTATTTTTAAGATGGTATTCGTCATTATGAAATTTGCCTTGAGGGAGTTGATAGACCTTTCAATGGCTTTCTTTTTTCACTGCTCTTGCAGCAGGACGACGACCAAAGGTCTTCACCGTTTTATGATACTGTTAATGGCATTGCGAGCATGTCGTGTGAGAAATGCTGTTCATGTATCTTTATTATTTATTTATTTTTCAATGCTCCCTCATTCCAATCATCGACTGAAGCGTCACTTCCTAAATGTGAGGCAGGCTGTTGTTTGTATCTCGGTGCTGCACTTAGACCCCTGAGCGACTGTCCTTTTGAGGTGTATTGTTATTTTGTTTTTTTCATACATGTTACTAGAGAGTGGTTATTATGCTTAGTTTAAAATAATTAAATTTTGCTCTGTGTCCTTGTTCTACCTGGTCACCAGAGTTTGCACATCACATGTGATCTATTTCTGTCATGCATCCATAGTAAACACCGTTTGTCATCCTGAGCTGATTTACGAGCACAACTCGCAGTTCAAGTCTGTTATCTTTATGACACAATGGTGCTTAATCTTTTTTTTTTTTCTATTTTTTCCCCTCTTCACAAGAGGCAATGCTTTCACTTATTCATGTTGGCCAGTGCCAAAGTGCTAATTTTTTGTATGTTTTTTTTTCTGGTTAAGTATTTTTACGGAAGGAGAACAATTGATGTGCAGCTCGACATTAGAATTGCCATCCAGCTTGCAATGCTTTTACTTCCAAATTCCAAGAAATAAAATTATGTTTTGATGTCATCAAATACAATAATTTTAGCAGAGGGTAACACTGAATGCTGCTCATAAGCAAAAGGTGATCACTGATCTTTCGTATGGTTTAACAATTAACTCGACTCGGAAGAGCTGAATTTAATATGACAAAGAATTTAATAAGTTGCACCAACAAAGCTTGAAACCCGCTGCCTTTCCAATCCCACGACATGGAGTTAAAACAACAAATTTCGTAAAACAAACATTGTTTGTTAATTCGGAAATGGGAGCAGGCAGTTATGAGTGAGAGATGGAAATTAAAAAGGTAAAGCTCAGACAATGATCTGGATAACTATACCAACTGTCGTGTGTGTGTGTGTGTGTGTGTGTGTGTGTGTGTGTGTGTGTGTGTGTGTGTGTGTGTGTGTGTGTGTGTGTGTGTGTGTGTGTGTGTGTATCCATTGGGACCATACTCTGTGCAGAGCGTTAGTGCTGCCGAAGCAGTCTCCTTGGCTGATGGGCACAACCCTGGATGGGTCACCACTCTGACACAGGATACCAGCAAGCTGGCACTCATTTTGCCGACCTCGGAAGGATGACGGGCAGAGTCAACCCCACCTGGTGTTAATTCAACAGCCGAGCAGGATTTGAACTCAGGATCCTAGTATCCCAAGACCACCACCCTAACCATTAAGCCAACACCAGGCATACGTGTGTGTGTGTGTGTGTGTGTGTGTGTGTGTGTGTGTGTGTGTGTGTGTGTGTGTGTGTGTGTGTGTGTGTGTGTGTGTGTGTGTGTGTGTGTGTGTGTGTGTGTTAAGGATTCAGCAACGGAGGGATTCTCAACCCACTCCGGCCGTCTCTGGGGTTTATAACGCCGGCTGGCTTGGCACAGGCCTCGGGTCACGCGTTTTCAATTGCGATACCAACGTACCCCTGGACCTTACCAGTTGGGGAAATAGACCCCGGTTACAGACTGGTTTTGTCAGATGCCGAGCATTTTCTGCCAGTCTCTTACCATTTTGGTTTTATATGCCAATCGAACGGATCGTTCCTCGACGCGACACAAATTAATCCATAGCGGCAACTTCATACGAACCAACCAGATTTATTGGGGGACATCGGGGATCACAACACAAGCAAAATATTCACGACAATGTTTTTATTCACAATCTTTAACCCGTTCTTAACTAGGGAACTACGGATTACAGGTTTTGAGGGGGTCCCTACCGAGATATGCCTTTAACAACATGCAGACAAGACAGAGTACTTGATGATATTTCATGGACAAGAGGAAAATGTCAAAAGCACGAATGTCGCTCGTAACAAGCCGATGTCCACGGATTCGATCCCCCAGCTCGAACATGCCGCGTGGCAAAATGGCACTCGCCCTTTTGTCGCAGACCTCACGCACGCACTCTCGCGCGTTCAGACCCCGCGAGGTTGACTGCACCAGAGCGAAAGATCCACGGTGCTATGCTCCAGCTGGCTTTTCACAAGGTCCAGCATACAAATCCAGCCCTGGCCTGCTCACCAGACAAGGCCAAATCGAGCTCTTTGGGCTCCGGCAGGCGGATCGACAAACGTGTCGAGGACCTTCTCATGAAAGTCGATCGCCCACTCGACGTGCAGGCAGCCTTCAGTTGTTTCTCCTGCCTCCTTCACGAAGCAGATCACAGACAGACACAGCCATCCCCTACACAGCAGATCACGACTCCCACCAGTCATTTCTCAGTTCCACCTTTTCTTTCTCGGCCGATGGCAGACTCGACCCTCAGGTTCAGTTTTCTCTCCCGGCCGATTAACCACTGCCTTTCCTTTTCTCGCTCGCCTCGAAGTCCCTGCTCATCCAGCAGATCGCGACTCGACACTCGTCGTTTCTCTGTTGTCGTCCTTGCCTTTCTTTCAGCTCATTCCTCAGGAAAAACAGACACAGCTGTCCCGTGTACAGCCGATCGGCGCCACTTCGGCGCTCACAGTTTCACCACAGTTTATTTTTCGTTCGCTCGCTTGCGAGCCACTGGCTCCTCCCCCTTTTATGAAGCCGACAAACTCCTCCCACCAGCTCTACCTACCTCTCCAGGCCACTCCCCCTCAGCCGACTGGGCGGGGCCTATCGTCCAGAGAGGGGAGGAAGAAGAGGGAGCCCTCAGCACACCACCACTGGACGAACAATAAACATGCATCCTTCACCTCCCGACACACATGTAACGTGCATTTTACCGAACAGCCGAACTAAACATGCATTTATTGGGGGATCTGAGCAAATCCTATATTTCGTAGCCTACTAAGGGCCATTTCCGTAACAATATATATATATATATATATATATATATATATATATATATATATATATATATATATATATATATATATATATATATATATATATATATATATATATGCAGTCATGTGCCATTTAACGACGGGGTTACGTTCTGAGAAATGCGTCGTGAACCGACGTCGTCGTTGTGCGAACATCATTTTTTTTTTCGTTTTCGTTTTCGTTTTCGAACATTGTACTTACACAAACCTAGACACCTTGGCTATATGGTATAGCCTACGACACACCGAGGCTATATGGTATAGCCTATTGCTCCTCTGCTACAAACCTGTACAGCATGTTACTGTACTGAATACTGTCGGCAATTGCAACACACATCCAAGAGATGGAAGACTCATTAGTTTTACCTTTGTGCTGTTCATGACGGCCATGTGTGTTGTTAGCGGCAGCTTATAATCTCCTCTCGCTTCGATTACACTGAACAACAAATTTCAAAAAATTTTTTTTACTGGAGATGTGTAAAGTGATTAAGACTAATTTGGGTACGCTGATTTCAAAAATCATAACCGTTTTGCTGTATCACGTCAGGATTTTCAGGAACAGAAATATTCCCATTGCCTTGAAGTCAGGATTTCAATGAAATTTACATATGTCTTTAACATGTCTATTTCGTACAATTGTTGTTAACTTGTGTTATATTTCTTTCTTTCAGATAAAGATGAGTAGGCGTTCCTGTACCAATCATCCTGACAACTTCTGTTATGTCTGTGGTCGGTATACCAAAAAAGATCAACAGCGAAGTATATCTACAGCAGTGAAAATGAAGGCCGCCTACTTTCACTACTTCGGGTGTAAGGTGGGGGACCAAGAACAGAGCTGGGCACCACACATCTGCTGCACAAGCTGTCACACAACCTTGACTCAGTGGTTGGTGGGCAAGCGCGCGAGCATGCCATTTGCGGTGCCCATGATATGGCGTGAGCCGCAGAATCATCATGATGATTGTTATTTCTGCTGCACAAGCATCGCCGGCTTCAACAAGAAGAATAAAGGTCACATCAAGTAAGCTGACTGCGTCTCTGCTCGTAAACCTGTGCCTCATGATGACGAGAACCCTGTTCCAACACCTCCAGCTGATCAGAACATAGCTGTAAGCAGTGGTGAAGAGGATGGTGATGATGAACCTTTTGAACCCGACACTCAAGAATCACACCTTCTGAACCAGGGAGACTTAAATTATCTTGTAAGAGATCTCTCGCTGTCAAAGGCGAAGGCAGAGCTGCTTGGATCAAGGCTGCAGCAGTGGAATCTACTTGAACCTAACACCAAGATATCCTTGTTCAGAGCACGTCACAGAGACATGGCTGCGTTCTTTGAGATGGAAGACACGATGACATTCTGCAGTGACATCAACAGTCTGTTGAAAGAACTTGGGTGTGATCACGATCCTGCAGACTGGCGCCTCTTCATCGACTCGGGGAAGAACAGCTTGAAGGCTATTTTGCTCCACAATGGCAACGAGAAACCATCAGTCCCACTGGCTCACGCGTTCGGCATGACAGAGACCTATGAGACTATGCGGCAGCTGCTTGATTCCATCAAGTACAATGACTTCAACTGGCACATCTGCGGAGACTTGAAAGTGGTGGCACTGTTGTTAGGGCTGCAGTCAGGCTACACAAAATACATGTGCTTCCTTTGTCTCTGGGATAGCAGAGACGACAAGAATCACTGGACGAAGAAAGATTGGGAAGAGCGAAAAGAGCATGTACCTGGTCGACACAACGTGAAGCATGTCGCCCTTGTCGACCCAGCCAAGGTTTTCCTTCCACCACTCCACATAAAGCTCGGCTTGATGAAAAGTTTTGTACGGGCAATGGATCTGAATGGGCGTGGGTTTTTATACCTCAAGGAAAAGTTTGGCAACACCTTGTCGGAGGCCAAGATCAAGGCTGGTGTCTTTGTTGGACCGCAAATCCGACAGATTATGAAGGACGAAACTTTTCCGACAACTCTAAACCCCAAAGAGCTGGCAGCGCGGAGGTGACGGACAACTTCTTGGGGAACGAGCGCGCAGACAACTATGAAGAAATAGTGCAGCAGCTGCTGGAGTCCTTCCAGGAAACTTGGCTCCAGGATGTCCCTGAAAATCCATTTCCTACACCAGCACCTGAACTTCTTCCCTGACAACTTGGGGAGCAGTCTCTCGGACGAGCACGGCGGCGATTCCACCAAGAGATTTCACTCATGGAGACGCGTTACCAAGGGCGGCACAACCCGAACATGATGGGCGATTTCTGCTGGTTCCTGCATCGTGAAACTGACACAGAGCAGCACAAACGCAAAGCCAAATTCCTAAAGCATTTTTAATTACATTCTAGTGGAGTTTTTCTGTAATTTCTATAATTTTGAAGCATTCATGATGAAATAAATGAATAAATGAATTTTTGTAAATTTCATTGAAATCCTGACTTCTAGGCAATGGGAATATTTCTGTTACTGAAAATCCTGACGTGATACAGCAAAACGGTTATGATTTTTGAAATCAGCGTACCCAAATTAGTCTAAATCACTTTACACATCTCCAGTAAAAAATTTTTGTTGTTCAGTGTTATTTATAGAAAGGTGAATAAATAGCGTTTGGAATTTATCAGTACGTCATCATTGCATCGATGTTATAATTTATAAATGAAGAAACGAGCACCTCTCAATTGTGTGATATATTTTCGGAACAGTGCGATTGTTTCAACAACATAAAAAGCTTCATTAAAAATATATTTGTTTTAATTTCGACTGTAACAACAACGATTTATTCGCGGAATTCTTCAATCCAAATGTAATTTACTCGCTCGAAGGTAAATGTGCAAAGATTGGTTCAGTTTGAAAGCCGATTTCCTTGAATCCCGATTGAGCACGACCCTGCTTTTTTCGCGATGACATTTTATGGACCTCAACGATCGCATTATAACGGGGCCACACTGTCGTTTATTCTCATTATGAAGTACAAGTGCGGGTCCGTAGGTGCGTGCCCGTAGGTGCGTGCCAGTATGTGCAGCTTCGTTCCTTCACTCTCGTAAACGACGACTGTATTGGGGCATTATTTCAATTAGATCGGACCAACCGTATCATAAATGGCCATATCTTGGGAAACACCTGGGAAACATACTCAGGTCCCCAGTGTCAATTGTGACGTCATATCAAATGAAGAAAAAGAAGAATTGTGACGCCCCCCCCTCTCCCCCTTGTCTCGCCCCTCTCTCTCCCCCTTCCTCTCTCCCCCCTCCTCTCTCCCCCCTCCTCTCTCCGCCCTCCTCTCTCCCCCCTCCTCTCTCCCCCTCTCTCGCCCCCACTCTCACCGCCTCTCCCGTCCCCCTCTATCGCCTCCTCCTCTCACCCCTCTCTTGAATTGATGCCGTCCTCTCTCCCCCTCCTCTCTCGCCCCTCTCTCTCTCACCCCCACTCTCACCCCTCTCCCATCCCCCTCTATCGCCTCCTCCTCTCACCCCCTCTCTTGAATTGTGACGCCCCCTCTCTCCCCCCTCTCTCCCCCCCCCCATTAAACACAGAAATAAATATCAAACCTTGAAAAGGCACATCCGCGGGTCCCCAGCAATATTCCTGGCAAGTTTCAATCAGATCGGACCATCAATCGTGCAAAATAAATAAACATTAATTGTGACATCATTCGTGATGTCATAGCACCGTGTCTTGTCATTGGTTGACAGATAAATGGCCGTAACTTGGGAACCGCTCGTCCGATTGATATCAAATCCCCGAAAAGGCACATCCGCAGGGCCCCTGCAATATTCCTGGCAAGTTTCAATCCGATCGGACTGGTGGTTGTCGAGAAACTGCGGTCGCATACAGACAGACAGACACACACAGACAGACACACACAGACAGACACACACAGACAGACACACACAGACAGACACACACAGACAGACACACACAGACAGACACACACAGACAGACACACACAGACAGACACACACAGACAGACACACACAGACAGACACACACAGACAGACACACACAGACAGACACACACAGACAGACACACACAGACAGACACACACAGACAGACCCACACAGACAGACACACACAGACAGACACACACAGACAGACACACACAGACAGAGACACACAGACAGACACCCACAGACAGACACACACAGACAGACACCCACAGACAGACACACACAGACAGACACACACAGACAGACACACACAGACAGACACACAC
>NC_140972.1:19667871-19672871 GCF_056783735.1 Eptatretus burgeri
GGACGAGTTCAGAAATCAATATTTTGTGGAATAACCCTGATTTCCAATCACAGCTTTCATGCGTCTTGACATGCTCTCCACCAGTTAATCACATTGCTGTTGGGTGACTTTATGCCACTCCTGGCGCAAAAATTCAAGCAGCTCGGCTTTGTTTGATGGCTTTTGACTATCCATCTTCCTCTTGATCACATTTCAGAGGTTTTCAATGGGGTTCAGGTCTGGAGATTGGGCTGGCCATGACAGGGTCTTGATCTGATGGTCCTTCATCCACACCTTGATTGTCCTGGCTGTTGTGGCATGGAGCATTGGCCTGCTGGAAAAACCAATCCTCAGAGTTGGGGGACATTGTAAGAGCAGAAGGAAGCAAGTGTTCTTCCAGGACAACCTTGTACGTGGCTTGATTCATGAGTCCTTCACAAAGACAAATCTGCCCGATTCCAGCCTTGCTGAAGCACCCCCAGATCATCACCGATCCTCCACCAAATTTCACAGTGGGTGCGAGACACTGTGGCTTGTAGGTCTCTCCAGGTCTTTGTCTAACCATGAGACGACCAGGTGTTGGGCAAAGCTGAAAATTGTACTCATCAGAGAAGATGACCTTACTCCAGTCCTCTACGGTCCAATCCTTTTGGTCTTTTGCAAACCACAGCCTGGCTCTTCTTTGCTTCTCATTGACGAAGGGCTTTTTTTTAGATCTTTGCACGACTTCAGCCCTGCCCCTAGGAGCCTGTTTCAAACCGTCCTCACCTTGCACTTCACCCCAGCTGCTGTTTGCCATTCTTTTTGTAGGTCACTTGATGTCATCCTACGGTTGTTGAGTGACATTCGAATGAGTTGGCGGTCATCCCGGTCAGTGGAAAGTAGTTCTCACCCTCTGCCAGTCTTTAAGGGGCTGTCACACCTTGACGATTTCGCCAGCATATGCCGATTTAAGAAAAATTTGTCTAAAATGCTGGGACACGTCGAATACGTTATGGGTACGTTAGGTTCACGCTGAAAAACACTACCATAGGTCGTATTACGCTGGTTTAAAACGTTGTACTTTTTGGTTGTCAAAAAAATTTTGCATGCTTGAAATTTTACGACGTACTCGGCGTTTGGCTCACACGTTCTGCTGCACTGGTCATAAGTTGTAGGCGCGTTATGCGATCGTTGACACGTTAATTGTATGTTACTCATAAGTCGAAACACGTCGAGGTAACATTCACGTACCCGAAACTTATTTCTAACCTCTGAGTAACGTTTTGTAAGCACGCTACACGAACGTTGTTCACACTTTGCAACACGCTACTTGAAAGTTCCTCATACGTCGAAACACATCAAAGTAATGTTTAGGGTACCCGTGACTTATTTATAACCTATGAATAACGTGCTTGGGAATTATTATGCTATGCATACGCAAGACTATCTTTTGGCATAGGTTGTGGACGACTAAAACACGATAAACAATCGTTGGTATAACTTATCTATAAGTTATTGAAGCGTTCTGTGTTCATTACTAGTACATTATGCATTTGTCAAAGTCGTTTTTAATACTTTAAAAAGTAAAACAAAGAAATATTTCATCGTGGGAATGAGGAAAAAAAATTAGCTGAAAAGAACATCGAACAATGGTGCAAAGTACTCTCCTATTCGTGGACGATAAGAGGATCCATCATCACCCACACCCTCCCCATCACGCTCACATACTACTACTGACATAGACATACTACTACTACCAATGCTACTACTACAACTACTACTACTATTACTACTGTCACGCACACCAACTACTACTAATAGTATTACTTCTACTGATACTACTGCCATTGACATCTACTCAACATGGAGTGTGGAACAATGATGGGTTCCTCTTGTGAAGCCCATTTGTATATACCAATTCCCCTTAACGCTGCCAATACGCCATTTCATGGTAGATGTAAGTTAGAAACACGTTCAGTAAGTGCTGTGGTTGTCCGGAAGAAGTCAATCGAATTCGTCTACATCCGACAATGTGCGTTTTAGATACGTTACAAATAGGTTCATAGCATGTTACTCAAAGGTTAGAAGCACGCTATACTTAGGTTCAAAGCATGCTACACATAGGTTAAACGCACGTTACTCATAGGTTCATAGCATGCTAGTCATTGGTTCAAGGCAAGCTACAAATAGGTTCAATGCACGTTACTCAGGTTTCAAGCACGTTAAACATAGGTTCAGAGCACGCTACTCATAGGTTAAAAGGACGTTACCCATTGGTTGAAAATTAGGATGCAGGTATGTTAAATATTACCTTGACGTGTTTCGACTTATGACTAACCTACAAGTAAAGTGTGTCCGTTGTGTGTAAATGATCGCGGAGCGTGCCAGGAACATATGACAACGCATGCGGAACGTGTTAGCCATACGCCGAGTACGTCGTAAAATTTTCAGCATGCTTGAAATTTCACGACGTATTACACGTACCACGTAATATGACAGCGTACTTCATTGTTTTCCAGCCTACTCTTAATGTATACACAACTTACCTATACCGTATTCGACGTGCGCCTAGCGTTTTAGACACATTTTTCATTGGCCTGCATACACTGGCAAAATCGTCAAGGTGTGACTGCGATGTTGACACTTCAAATTCTCAGGTGGTTATGATTTAAATCGGCGTCTGGCAGGTTCTTAACAGGCTACGCCAGGAGTTCGCCGGCGATACGCCATTACACGGTAGATACGCCATATATGTTTAGTGCGCTCTGCGTAAGTTAAACTATCGTTGGGCATAGGTTGTGAACGCCGACAACAGGCAAAGTATTCGTTGGTAAAAGTTATCAATAACACAACGAAACGTTCTGTGCCCGTTACTAATATGTTATGCATACGACCAACACGTTATGAATACGCCCAAAACTTAAAAAAAAAACATCAAAATTTCAGCGTACGCCAACGTTTTACATACATTTTTATACGTTGCCATTGCTGGCTAAAACGTCAAGGTGTGACAGGGTCCGTCGCTTTGTTGTCCTCAATGTCTGCTGCTTGACCTTGATCTTATGAACCGCTGTCTTTAAAAGTTTAAGAATGGAAGGAACGTGACGCTCACTGTTTCCCTCTGCCAGTAAAGCCAGAATTGAACCCTTCTTTTCCTCACTCGAAAGTTTTATTTTCAACTCTTTTGGCATGGTCAATAGTTATTTTTTTTGATTCCAATTACTATTGAGGTATTACGAGCACTGTTTTTGCCATCCAGCTGGTCCTATTGCAAGAGGATAGTGATGACCACAGCAGTGGTTTTTTTATACTTTACCTTGTTAAATAAGATTCGGTTCAGGTGATCACTTAATCAGTACCTCATGAAGTAGAATGAGGTGTGCCTGTGTTGGAATTCAACAGACACTGGAATGGAATGGCTGCCATACATGCAGAGATGCTGATTTAAATTTTTTTTAGTGGTCTCTTATTTTTTTTTCCAGAGCTGTGTGTATATATGTATATATATATGTATATATATATATATATATATATATATATATATATATGTATGTATATGTTTTAAGGTGTTATATATATATATTTACATACAGTAAGGACTGTACTTGTTTTCATTACAGTATACCTACTTTTGCAGCCCCCTGAATATATATATATATTTCTATATATATATTTCGATATATATATATATATATATATATATATATATATATATATATATATATATATATATATATATATATATATATATGTGAGCCTGGTGTTGGCGCAGTGGTTCAGGCAGCGGCTTGGGATCCAAAAGGTCCTGAGTTCAAGCCCCGTTGGGCCACTGAATTAATACACCATGGGGTTGACTCAGCCTGTCATCCTTCCGAGGTCGGCAAAATGAGTACCAGTATACTGGGCCGGTGTATACCCCGGTTAAAATAGGTGTACCATATCCCTGTGTCGTAAGAGGCGACCAGGGTTGCGTCAGGAAGGGCATCCGGCGTAAAACATGTGCCAAATCACTATGCGGATCATACGGATGATCCGCTGTGGCGACCCCAAACGTTAGCAGCCGAAAGAAGAAGAAGAAGAAATATGTATATGTGTGTGTGTGTATATATATATATATATATATATATATATATATATATATATATATATATATATATATATATATATATATATATATATATATATATATATATAATATATATTGTTGTGGTTGACCAAATTCGCAAACCACCATTCAGGTCCCTTAGGTGAGATATCTCGGTAAGTATATGTGTAGTTAGGCCCAAACCCGTTGTCTAGAGGGAATAAATGTCATTCATGCGTGCTGCGACTCTTCAGGATAGCCGTTTTTCTTTTACTATCTTTATTTTGGACCAACCGCCATTATTACCACCACCAACCACGTCTCAACAGCCATCACAACAACAACCACCAACCACAACGCCGCTTCACCACAACCGCCACGACCTTTACCGTCACAACTTACCACCATCGCATCACCGTCATCTCGCGCCACTCGTGGGCACCGCTGCTGGACTCGTGTAAGGCGCGCACCGTGCAGCGTGTTCAAAAGCATCGCGGACTTTCCGAAGAAAAACGGATCAAAAACGACTCACGCCCACTTTTGTTCCGTCCAATCGGTGAGCGAGGGGCGATTTGGCCCCGCCTCCAGGGCGTTGGAGGGCGGTCGCTATATGCAAATTCATGGATCAAAAAGCATTCACGCCCACTTTTCCTCGGGCCAATGGGGAGCGAGGTGAAAGGTCGGAGGCAGAGGGTCAAAGATGAGAGAGCGAAGCCACGGGGCTTATAAAAACGACTGTGTTCGTCAGTCGAGTCGAGTCCAGTGGAAGTTGAGAAGCAGTTCAGTTCGCAGGAGGAAGAGTTGAGTTGGAAGCGGAGGAAGAGTTCAGTGCAGTTGGGAGTGCAGTTGGGAGTTCGCGGAGTCGGAGTGAAGAGGACGGGGCGGCGGCGAAGGCGGACGAGGGGGTGCTCGCATCGGATTCGGGGAACTGCGGAGAGAAAGGCCGGCGGCGCGA
>NC_140972.1:19680371-19727871 GCF_056783735.1 Eptatretus burgeri
TTAGTTGTCCATGGCATGTTGAAAAAATGTGGCCATCCTGACTAAATGTAAACCTGCTGACTATCCATGAACTCCACTTTGCACAATGGCAAAAATTTAGAGGATATCATTAGTATCAAAAAAAAAAAAACCTCTGTGGATGTGCTATTGGAATGAATTCAGAGCCAACTTACTGCTAAGCTCCAGGTTCATTTTCTGATTCATATTCTGATCTGATTTGTTTTCAAACTATAATATTAAATTTAAATCAAATTGTTCCTCGATCATAAACTGACGTTTGGAGGCGGGCGGACGGAGAGACGTGCAGGCAGTAACCAATTGCTTAACCCCGCTTTTCGTTTCGCGTGCTCGGGGTAAATACATTTTACAAGGATGATTTCAATATTTTCTGCAATTGATCCATAATTCTTCCTGTACAATGTGAGCAAGCATAAATCGGTGAAATGTGACATTTTACATGAATCAATTATTATCCAAAGTAAGCACATTATACGCCGAGCATAATGTCATGCTATCAGACTTGCATGTTTAAAACGATGTTCCATGGAATGATCACCTGTCATGAGCAATAACAACAGCTGCTACAGCATAAACCGATTTAGTCAATGTGTGATTGTTCTTCCTTATCCTCATGAGTGGAGAGATCTTTTTAATTACTGCTTTCGGTCATGTGTCCCAAACCAACAGAACAAGGTAGTTTGTGCTTGTTGCATGGACAGCGAGCTCAGGTCCACTTCTTCGTCTTGCAAACACGTCAATAATTTTGTACGTATGGATGAGACTGGTTCCAACTGCACTAAAGTGGGGATTGGAGAGTCCACGTCACTATACTCCCAGCCAAATTCCTTAGGAAGTGGGAGAACAGGTTGTGCAACAGTTGTCTTGTGCGAATCATATTCATTTGATGCTGACACCCTTTCATGTGCAGTGTCAGTGAGTCATGTGTCAGTGGCAGCTTCTCAGGATTGCTTCTAACTCGGTGGAACATCTCTCCACAAAGTGCGTCTCTTGATGTTGAAGATGAGGTTGGACAATACAACTTGACAGCAAATAGTTCTGCATCATCTGTAGCTTTATCCGTCCTGTCAGTGAAATAATCAATGAGCTCTGGTTCTGCAATGTATGTTGTCCATGCTGTTGCATTTTTTTTTCCATGTCCATTGAACTGTCTGCTTCAATCACACCCAATGATTGCATGAAAAGCAGGCAGGCTACTGATAATAGGTTGTAAGAATCGCCTCACATCATGTACAGGGATGTACTTCAGTTGTTTTGTAGTCCTGGCATATGTCTTCAGCTGTCTGATGATATGTGAGAAGTACAAGTACATCAGTGTCCCTGGTGCAGACATCAACTCGGAAATTCCTCTGAGCAGCTTTAAATGCATGAAGAACGAATCGAGTGTCTGCTTCTTCATGCGAGTAAAACATACGTTCTATCAAGGTCGCTGCTGAAGACCACAATTTCAGGGTTATCGCATCCTCCTGCAACTACGAGTTCTTGATCCTCCATTAGTTTTTCTGCTCGTAACAAAAGTTATTTGGTCAGGAACTGGATTTGATTGACCTCATTCTCAACCATGTTGATTAAATTTGTCCAGAATTCCAGTAGCTGGATATTCCAGAGAATCAATAATTTGGTGAATTTGCCTTCCTTTGTTGGTATGCCGTGCCCCTGTTCTTAACTTGATTGTATCCGGTCGATGTGAGTCAAACACTGCATCCACTTTGGTGCATGATTCTGAGAAGTGGCTGAAAAAGGTCACCAAATGTTGTAGCATCAGCTGGTTTACCGAAGGCTTGCACCAAGGCCATGACATCGACGTGCACACAAGTGGGATCACTAGTTGTTGATATCTCCTTCGCATGTGCTTCAGCAAGTATATACGAAAGGGGAGCTTTATCTGTGTTTTTCCTGAGGTTTCCATCAAGTACAGAAAAACCTGGTATTGGCTTAATAGTTAACGTGGCTGGCTTCAGGTTTTAGGGTCTTTAATTTGAACCCCCTGTCATGCCGCTACATGACACCAGTTGGGTTGACTCAGCCTGTCATCCTTCCGAGGTCAGCAAAATGAGTACAAGCTTACTTGAAATTGGGCACTGCATCAGCGGCACACCCACACTTCCAGCAAGGATACAACCAGCAGCTACAGACTGCATACAAATACTAATGTCAAGTGTAGCTAGTGACATGGGTTTCATTGTAAGCTCATGCCTAAGTAACAAGGGAATGTTGAGTTTTCTACCACTGGCAAAAGCACTCGGAATCTCCAAAACAAATGTCAGTATGCTTTGATGGTGTTGGTTTGCGCAGATTTGGTCGTCGCTTGCACAGTGTGGGGGAAAAAAATGCAGTACCCTCTCCTTCTGCGAGGGTAAAGATACAAATGTTTTGCATTTGTTTTGGGGAGAGGATTGTTATGTTTGTGGGGTAGATGGAGGAACTTCAGAGTGAAGGTAGGATTGTATAATGTAACATGGTCCGTGGACGAGTAGGAGACATCTCGATGTAATTTAAGTAGGGAAAACTGTCAGCTTAAGATTGTTGTATGTCACTGCATTGGGGGCGATGCTGTGTTAATTCGGTAGGGTTTAAGGCTAATTTCTCCCAGTATGTGATTACTCCTTGTGACCTTTTCCTATTGGTTCACGAGCGCCAGCCAGAGTGACCACTATATTCGTTATGTCTGTGTGTCTGTATGTATGTCTGTCTGTCCAGAGCTGTTTTGTTTTGTTCAAAAGGTCATAATCCTTGACCTTTGACCTTTAAAGGCCACAAAGGTCAAATTTTCAAAGTTGTGGGAATCAAACTGGGTTTTCGACCTTCTTCGACGATCTAACTCCAATTAGCTACAGCACGTATCCTGTTTCCTTATTTTAATGTCCACAACATTGTTTTGTGACCTTTAAAGGTTATGCAAAGGTCAAATTTTGAAAGTTGTTGAACGAAACCGGGTTTTCAACATTTTGCAGCAATAAGCTGTCACCCGTACCACATCATCTTGATCATTTTTATAACTTGGTCAAAATTATCACATTGTCTCATCCTTGACTTCTGAAACAATCTACATCGTCAAATACCGCTCGTGAACCATGTCGTCTTCAGACTTGTGTTTTTACATTAACAAAACCGGAGATAAAAAGGAACCACGTTTTCAACAACAACAATGGAGCCAAACATTTCCGAGCAGGCAAGAAACCCTGCCTTCCCAGCTTCACACCAGCAAGTCACACCCCCGAGGCTGATGATTGGACGGGGTGACGTGAGACGGTGCAAGAGAGACAAGAGGGCATGATCAGAGAGGAGATAGTTGGGCGAGGTACGCGGTTGAGACAGTGGGTCTCGTTTTTGCTCTCCTCTTGGCACGGTGAAATAGCAGCGCGATTCTCGTTCTTCCATTTCATTCCATTGGGACCGTACTCTGTGCAAAGCGTTGGTGCTGCCTAAGCAGTCTCATTGGCTATTGGGCAAAATCCTGGACGGGTCGCCCGCTCCGACACAGGATACCAGCAAGCTGGCACTCATTTTGCCGACCTCGGAAAGATGACAGGCAGAGTCAACCCCACGTGGTATTAATTCAACAGCTGACAGGGATTTGAACTCAGGATCCTTGGATCCCAAGCTCACCACCCTAACCATTATGCCAACACCAGTCATTTGCTGTTCGTGCTGAGGTGAATTTGTTCACGTGCTGAAATAAGATGCTCGCGTATGTTTATGAGAGAGAGAGAGAGACAGACAGAGACAGAGACATTCCTCTCAGCCATAACTCGGTGTTATCACGTTGTGTGTTTGAGGAGGAAGGTCGGCCATCGTTGTGAGCGGACCTGGTACAAGAGAGGAGCGGTGTCGGCAGGTTGTTTCATGGGAAGAAGCTGCACGGTGGTTGGTGCGTCCTCACCATGAATTGAATACTGCCACACGAATTACCTCACGCACGTTTCCCACGCAGAGAGCAGCTTGGTGCCATTTTGGATGCGGTTTCCCATGCTGGACGACGCGGTTCAATCCCCGGGCTCCTAAAAGACCATCTTTGGGCAAAGCTAAGTGCCAGAATAAAGAGGATTTTCTTTTAGTTTATCTTTCCCCTTGTCTGTATTTGAGCCTGTGTGGAGACATCTCAATTGCCTTTAATTTACCTCATGTGTTTATGATCATGTGTTGATTTATTTCCATTATAAACATTTGATTTATGTTCATTAAACCCTTATTTATTTAAGATTACTTGTGTTTGTCTATTCGTTGTGGGTTTGAGTAAAGCCCGTGTGCTTCCATCTGGAACACGCCTTTGCCGCCCTCCATCCCACGCGCGCGCGCGCTATAATCTCCAAGGATCACGTGTTTGCCTCCAAGGTAGAACCATTCTGCTGTCTGTCCATGTCAGTGTTAACCACCCCGTCCACGCGAACTGGGTCCAGGGTGGGACATTAACTCAACCCCCTAGACGCGATAGTATCATTAAATTCTGGGGTTCACTTATAAATCACGATAATGGAGGGGGTTCACCAATAAATCATGCAAAAGTTATCCACATCCACATATGCCATGTTCAAGTATACTTGGCTGCAATCAGAAGTAAATTAATAAATCATGAGAGCATGACGTACTCAAGTCATAAGCATTTCTCTCATATGACAGCATGCAGAAGAACAATCTTGATATGATGGTTATTTTGATGATATAATTGATGTAATCAAACCGAAATATGGCATATCTATGCAAATACGCACATGGTATGGAAAACATTTCTCACTCTGTTTCATCCCACAACAGTTGCTGTGATTCTAGATACAGGGTGACTACAAAAGAAATCCGGTTCCGACTTTACCTCTAATAGCCTCCTGCACTGATGCTATGCTACCCTGCATACTGTATTGTGTTTACCTCCTGTACATTAATGATATCCTCTTAACTTTTGCCGATGGGCAAAGTGGAGTTTGTGTTTAACCAGCAGATTTAGATTTAGTCCTGATGGCCACATTTTTTTTTTCAACATGCCATGGACAACGAAAGAAAAATAGTTTTCAGTCGAAATCTACCTGAGAACAAAATCCTTCAATAACACTCACGAGTTCAGGGTTAGATGCTTCAGGCCAACATCTGCCGAGGAAGGCCACAATCCATATATAATCTCAAAACAGCAATAACTGACAAAATCCATTCGATCACCACAGCCAAATGTGTCGGAATCTATAATAATTAATGAGGCAGTGTGTGTGTGTCTCCTCCATCCCTCCAAAAACATGAAATCTGGCAGCCCAAAACTCTGTGTGCATACTATAGGAACTCCAATGGGGTGCATGAAAGAAAACTCGATATTTGGGAAATTTTAAATACTCCTTTTGAAGATAATTAATGAGGTGCTCATCATAAAAAAATATATTAAAAAGCCTTACCAAGATAGAGGTGCATCAGTTTCCCACATCCTCCACTCACGATCCCCCCCCCACCACGTCGTTCTCTCACTCTCCCCCCCCACGTCGTCCTCTCACTCTTCCCCACATCGTCCTCTCACTCTCCACCCCCCCCCACCTAAGCCTCTACTCAATTTTGGCCCAGAGTCTATTTTTACCTCTGTCAAGGAAGGTGAATGAGGTTACATTTTCACCCATCTGGTTGTTTGTTTGTGTGCAGGATATCTCAACAAATTGTAGACAGATTCGGATGAAATTAGGTGGGCCGGGTGGGTGTGTGACAATGCAATTGATTACATTTTGGTGAAGATCTGGATCCGGATCCGACTACTAGAATTTTTTTAAGTGATTCTTCACCAGTAAAGGGCAAAAAAGCGACAGAAAAACTATATATAGCATGATATCTCAAAAAGTTGCAGACGGATTTGGACGAAACTTGTTGCACACATTGTGTGTGACGAGGAAGAATTGATTCAATTTTGGCAAAGATCTGGATCCGACAATTTTTTGGTTCATCCCAGTACCAGCAGTTTTTTTATTATATATATATATATATATATATATATATATATATATATATATATATATTTGTATACACTGTCGAGGCTTGTATGACAGCTAACACACAGAACGTACAAGGGGGAGCAGGAGAAAAGAGGGGGGAGACGGAAGGAAAAAAATCGTGTGGAACAGAAACATGAAATCTGTGGAAGGGATGGGGTGGGGTACACAGGGTACACAAGATGGATACTACAGGGACTTTGAGGAAGGAAAGCAGGGAATGTGAAGGAGGTGGGTTTGGGGTGGTTTAGCGGGGGTAGAAAAGATCGTGGTTTTGGATGGGGGAAGATAAGAGGTGGTGGTGAACAGCTGTTTTGAAGACCTGGAGGGAAGAGTGGGATTGAATTGAGTGTGGGAGTTTGTTCATACTTTTAAAGCCACCATCCTGAATGGCAATCTGCCCAATGGAGACCTCTGCACATGTGTGCCATCATGAAGGAGGAAGCACACCTTCGGTAAACATTACTTGGCGTTTGTACGTTGACCTGGTGCTATTTTTGCACGATGCTGGTGTAACATTCTCCTGTGATTGTAATTTTCCAGGGCATTCAATCAGGCAATCGGCAGTATTCCTTTGGCATTCCAGAAAATCTAAACACAATTTTAAAAATAACTATATGGTGCTTGATTCAGAAAGATTGTCCATCAAGCATAATTTGTAACCTTTGGCCCCGAAGTCCCCCTTGCCCTAAACCTCCCCCCCAAAAAGCCATATAATATATTCTGATTTATCAGCCCACAAAAGCAACTTTATATAATACAAATATGAGCTAATCTTACCTGGAATAGGGAAGGTTGTCACAAAGTTCCTCTTAACAAATAGAAATATTTTTCAAAATTGTCCAAACGTGCGAAATAAGTAGTTGATGTATTTTTGTGCATGGATTGAGCACAATGCCTGGATGTAATGCGATTGCATTCACTATATGCTGATGTAGTGAAAATTCCTCCAGAGCTCATCTGGGAGGTGTAAATTGCTCTTTACAGTCTCTCTTGTCTTTCACCAAGGTACTAATTGTTATGCACAAGTGAAGCAACCATGGAGACTCAAGAAAAACCCGAAGAAAAGCAAGCCAGGATCACTCAACGCGTGCATATTGTCAGGAAAACAGACAGCAGCTGCTACTCGATGGGAGCAGCAGAAACTCAGATACTTCAAATATGAGGACTCGGCAGATATCGTTATTGGCAGTGTTAAATCGGTGATAATTCTCTCGTTTGGCACAAGAACCGCTCTGCTAGCTCCGCTCGTAAGGAGAAAATATGCACACTACACAAGACGAATGCACCAGAACTCCGAAGTGTCATCAAATTTGACAAATATGAGATGCTGAATGTTCCAGAAGTGAATAACATCATCTTCCCTCCAAATACTGAGTGGTTGACGAAGCCTCAGTTTAAAGATATCAAACGGTGTGTAATGGCTGAAATTCACAGGACGTTGATCGAGGTTGCTCATTGACGTGGGAAGCAAAAAGAAGCTGACATTTCTGGCATTAACCCTTCATTGAAATCAGAAAGAAAAGGTTTATTTTTGCTCTGACAAAGGGTTATCACCCAAAACGTAACCTTGCTTTCCACTCTGGTTAGCATACCTTGATCGGTGTCCTGTTGATTCTGTCGATTATTCTACCTGTCCGTCGACACTAGCTTTCAAACGGGAGTGGTTTGATAGCTTCCCAGGAGGATGACCCAATAGCTTTTAAAACTGAAGCTACTGATTTTGATATTTGCAAATCAAATTTGATATTTGATATTTTATTTTTGATAAAAAAAGAACTGGAAAGTCCTGTTAAACCAATAAAGGCAGGATTCAACCAAAATCACAGCATCAACAGCTCAGAGAAAACATCTGTTGGGTATGTACCCATATTTTAAGCTCCAGTACATGACTGACACACTAAACTGTGGTGCAAAGAATACTATACATTCCAAAATATCTTCAACAAAAGCATGTCATTTTCACAGTCGATGAAAATTTGTTCCAAAGACTGATGGAACTGAAGTAGTCTATTCGTGGAATAAAACGAAGTGCTCATCCCACCATGAACTTCCACCGAGTATTGTCTCCACCGAATTAAGCGTATTTACTCCACCGGTCAAAAGTTTAAGAACACCCACATTTTTCCAGTTTTTACTGAAATTTAAGCAGTTTAATGTTCCAATGTGCTTTGAAATTAAAGCATAGAACAAATAAGCAATTGCAGAGAAAAATAAATCATGGAATCATTTTGTTGAACAAAATTGAATCTAAATTTTTGACTCATCAAAGTAGCCACTTTTTGCAGATAGAACAGCCGAACATACTCGTGACATTCTTTCCACAATGGAAATCAAATATTGTTCGGAAAGTTCTTCCCAACACTGTTGCAGAAATTCCCTTGCATGTGTTGTACTTGTAGGTTGCTTTGCTTTCACCCTTCTGTCCAGTTCATCCCAAACCAGCTCGATGGGGTTTAAGTCTGGAGACGTGCTGGCCATTCCTTGATTTGAAGCCTACAGTCTTGTTCTTTTCTTCTAAGGTAGTTCTGACATAGCCTGGAGGTATGTTTTGGATCGTTATCTTGCTCTAGGATGAACCCCTGACCAACTAGGTGTAGACCAGAGGGTATTGCATGGTGCTGCAAAATGCTGTGCTCGCCCTTTTGGTTCAGGGTGCCAATCACTCTGTGCATGTCGTCGACTCTGCATCCAGCAAAAGAGCCCCAGATCATCACGCTTCCTCCTAAATGTTTGACAGTTGGCGTCACACACTGAGGAACCATCCTTTCGCCGACTCGACGGCGTACAAAAACCCTGCGTGATGAACCGAAGATTTCAAATTTTGATTCATCAGTCCATAAGACCTTCTTCCAGTTTTCAGTGGTCCACTGGCGGTGCTTCATGGCCCAGGTAAGCCTGTTTTTCTTATTTTGCCATCTTCGCAATGGCTTTCTGCACCTCGAAGTCTTCTCTTCATGGTTGAAACTGAGACTTCCTTGCTTCAACCAGTGTTCAGCTGTGCTTGAAGCTGCTGTCCTGTGAGCTGCCTATCACGTAAGCTGTTGACTCTCAGAAACTTGTCTTCTGATTGTGTTGTGGCGTTGGGTCTGCCCGACCTCTTCCTGTCAGTTTCCTCCAGTTTCCAAGTGCCTTTTGATGGTGTAGGAAACTGTACTGACTGACACCTTGGCTTGCTTTGCAATTTGTCAAAAGGAAATACTTACACTTTTAAGGGTTATAATGGTTTGTCTGTCTTCCTTTGTTAATTGTCTTTTTCTCACCATTATGACAGCAATATACTACTTCCTGCAGTGCAATATTGTCCAAATAATGCTTCAGAGGGTGTAGCAACACAGTCTGTTCCAATACTGCTTTTATACAGACAGAAGGTTTGTAACTAATCAACAAAAGTTGGGACACCTGTAAGAATTGTTTGCATCAACTTTCAAGGCTTAATTTACTTCCATTGCTGCAGAACAGCTGCAGTTGCTAACCCATTACTTGTTCCCTGAAAAGGGCCTTTTTTAACAACTCTGAAATTTACATTTTTTTCAGTTTTTGGTAACCTAAACTTTTTTTTTAACCTCTGGCAGTTTACTGCTTATATTAGCTTTGGTCCATTTCAGGTTATTCACTGGACTTGAACTGCTTAAATTTCAGGAAAAATGGGGGTGTTCTAAAACTCTTGACCGGTGGTGTTGATATATACATATACGAGGTGTGTTCAAAAAGTATCCAACCTTAATTTTTCGTGCGTAAACAAATGAAGCTCGGGAGGCGTGGTTTGGTGCACATATGTAGGCGATCCTAATCTGTATGCGTGAATATTTTCCCGCCTGCAGAAGCTGTCAATCGCCGACAGACCGCCGATGAGTGAGGAAGTGTAAGTGAGCGCCGTCGGATTTTCATTTTTGACAAAATGACAGAACACTGTGGTCTCATCGCCAGTGATCACTGTGTTGACGAAGTTGGGATCGCTGTGCAGTCTCCAGCATGTCCTGTGCAATCTTCAAACGGAGTTGTTTCTGCTCGATCGTTAGCAGCTTTGGCAAGAACTTCGCTGAGATTCTCCTTAAGCCCAAATCCTCAGTCACAATGTAATGAACGGATCCAATGCTGATGCCCACCACGTCTGCAAGTTCTCTGATCGTGATTCGACGATCCTGCATCAGCAGGGTTCTCACTTGGTCAATGACGATCTCATTTCGTGATGTTGAGGGCCTACCAGAACATGATTCACTTTCCACTGATGTGCGACTATCTTTGAAGCGGTTGTACCACTCTTTTATCTGTGTGGTACCCATTGCTTCTTTCCTGAAGGCCTGTTGAATCTTGCGGATCATTTCCACCTTGGAATCGCCAAGCTTTACACAGAATTTGATGTGGCATTGTTCAAGTTTTTCTGCCATCTTGTCAAAAACGAAAATCCGACGGCGCTCACTTACATTTCCTCGCTCATCGGCCGTCTGTCGGCGAATGACAGCTTCTGCAGGTGGGAAAAATATTCACGCATACGAATTTGGATCGCCTACATACGTGCACCAAACCACGCCTCCCGAGCTTCATTTGTTTACGCACGAAAAATTAAGGTTGGATACTTTTTGAACACACCTCATATACATGTATACATATACACGTATACACATATACATATATCCTGAAACGCAAAAGAAACTTACCACTTGTTTGAAATGTAATAAAATTGTAACAGTTCAAAATTAAACAAACCAACAATTGCTAATTGAAACATTGGCATTTTATTGATGACATGTCAAGTTTATGACCAAGATACACCAACTCATGTTTGTTCTACAGTACAGAACAGCACAGGGTGCAATGTCAGTCCCCTTTCAATAGCGTGTGGCCACCATTGTTTTGGATACAGGCAGTGCATCGTCAGTGCATACTGCCTACCAGTCTTTGGATGGATTGCTGCTGGATTCTGTCCCACTCAGTCCTCAATGTCTGAAGCCATCTGACTTAGGACCATCTGCCTGTCCTGCCTTGCAGTGGTGACTCTTGGCCTCCCTGATCGAGGTCTGTCATCTGCAGAGTTGTGGAGGGTGTCTCTGTCCACCAGGGCCGATATCGTCTGGTGTGAACAGCCAAGGCGACGTGCCACCTCACGGTAGCTCAATCCGCCTTGCAGTATGCCCAAGGCACACTGCCGTTGATCCCTTGACAATCGTGGCGTGTTGATTGAAATGCCCATTTTTGCACTGGCCTTTTTAAAGCCAATATCAAGACATCACTTGCAGCTCATTAAAACCATCCCGTACCCCTTGGCTTATCACTGGCAGTCAAAACGGCTGTTCAACAGCTGTGGTATGAAGTGACCATTGAAGGTTCAAGTGACCATTTTGTCTGACAGTGACGACACTATTGTCCACAAATAAGTTCACACATTTACTACACGCAGTGTTATTGTTGATATTTGAAGGTTTAAAAGGTGGAAAGTTTCTTTTGCGTTTCAGTATATGTATATGTATACATATACATATACATATACTCTGTAGTGTGTATATACTGTATATAATATATTATGCTGGATAGAGCACTTTATCTGGTTGAGATGAAACGGCTCCCACCAGTTCTCCGATAATTACATTACGAAAACATCATGGTGAAGGAATCGGGTAATTCAATCAGGTTGATCAACCAACTCAAACCAAGGAAATGTTCATGTCTTCACATAAAATGCATATTCTGTATCCAAAACAGACACACCAAACTTGAAGGAAAGATGTTCTCAACTCTTCGAAGATTCCTTATTCAATGCAGAAATGTTATCTACAATTCTACAGAATGTTGCCACCAACGGTATGGCAACAAAACCTCCAACAATCCCTGATTTATGGAGAGAGCCGTTGGAAGGAGCAGTCAGACATGTTTGTTGAGCAAGGCAGCATCTTGTTGATGAACCTGAAGGTGAAAAAAGGTTGAGTTAAGCACCCTTTTGCAATAAGAACAAAGCATCGACATTTATTTGCGTCATTGTATGTTGTAAAGTGTAAAGAAGCAAGTTAAGTGCAAGATAACATCCCTCAGGCAAGCATTTTACAGTGACTCATCACTGCCTATGAAGCTGAACAATCTGTAAATCTAAACAACATTCTACAACATGAACTGGTGCCAGGAATGGAAGTCTACAGATTGGTCACAAATCTCTCCATGCAAATGTTCTCAATGGGGTTTTATTAACACCACCAGAAGTGACTACAAGTGGGAGCAAAGGTTTGCTGATATATGGTTAGGTATTGGTGACAACGTTGGGGGGGGGGCAGGGGGGACCTCATTGCAGAACAACATTCTGTCAATTCACAGGATGTGCAATTGTGATGTCAGTGTTTCACATGGGGACACAATTTGGGAGAATCGGTTTAATCTTTCGACAGATATCGGCAACATCCAATCAGAGCTGGAATCAGAACAAAATATACTGCAGAGCTGTCGGGAAATAAACCAAGTTATTGAAAGGTAATCTGGATCCTTTCCCAACATTTGTTAAGCTCTCTGTCTTTTGCAGAGAATATGGCAAATCTATCAATTTCTTACTGCATGCACCTGAGTACAAACCAGTCGTAGCTGGAGGTTTTAGATCATCCGAACTGTGAAGTCATCAAACTCAGAGATGGATATATCATTATTTAAAGGCAATTGTGAAGAAGAAGAAGCAGACCCATCTTGTGATGCATTACTTTCACACGGATTCTTAGTTGTTAGTGATGTCTGCAAGTGACACGGATGTGCATGCTTCCTGGTTGCTTAACATATTTTGTCCAAATGCATTGCACCGAGCTGTGGATGAAAACAGGAACATTCAAAAAGCCTCAATGCACCGCAAGTCACGAAATCCACCAAGGTTTACCAATAAGTCAAGTGGAATCTTTGTTAGTATTCCATGTCATCGCAAGGTGTGACACGATCACACCTCATGGATCACAGCAAGAAAGCTATGTGGAAAATGTTTCAAACCCAGTATGAACAAGGACACTCAGAAGAGCGCATACCTCCACCCCGTAATGCCTGATCCGCGAGAACATATCTGATCCAATACATTTTTGAGATATCATGCTATATATTGTTTTTGGCCCGATCTCTCAATGGTGAAGAATCACCTTAAGATTCTCGTAGTCTGATCTGGATCCGGATCGGGATCTTCACCAAAATCTAATCAGTTCGTCCTTGTCACACACCGAACCTGTCCACAAAATTTCGTCCGGATCCGTCCGCAACTTTTTGAGATATCCTGCACACAAACAAACAGACAGATAGGGGTGAAAACATAACCACCTTCACCTTCAGTGGCAGAGGTATTTATGTCTACAGTTATGTGTGGGTGTGAATTCCATTTATATTGTAATCTCAACAGGTAAGTTTGTTTGTGGGTGGTAAAACTTACCCAATGCTGACCTCTGTGACAAGGCCCGAGTTGTTATTTTCCGCAAGTGCCGTTCCCAAGAGGCAATACCACCAACCGCTTGATCCGTTTCAGCTGCACATCCATTGCATACGTCAAGCCAACAACCCCACTAAGGATCTTCCACAGATTCCAGACATGGGATGAATACGAGGTGTGTTCAAAAAGTATCCAACCTTAATTTTTAGTGCGTAAACAAATGAAGCTAGGGAGGCGTGGTTTGGTGCACGTATGAAGGCGATCCTAATTCGTATGCCTGAATATTTTCCCACCTGCAGAAGCTGTCAGTCGCCGACAGACCGCCGATGAGTGAGGCAGTGTAAGAGAGGGCCGTCGGATTTTCGTTTTTGACAAAATGATGGATCACTGTGGTCTCATCGCCAGTGATCACTGTGTTGAAGAAGTTGGGGTCGCTGTTCACATTCTCCAGCATGTCCTGTGCGATCTCCAAACGGAGTTGCTTCTGCTCGATCATTAGCAGCTTTGGCACGAACTTCGCTGAGATTCTCCTTAAGCCCAAATCCTCAGTCACAATGGAATGAACGGATCCAATGCTGACGCCCGCCTCGTCTGCAAGTTCTCTGATCGGGATTTGACGATCCTGCATCAGCAGGGTCCTCACTTGGTCAATGACGATCTCATTTTGGGATGTTGAGGGCCTACCAGAACGTGCTTCACTTTCCACTGATGTGCAACCATCTTTGAAGCGGTTGTACCACTCTTTTATCTGAGTGGTGCCCATTGCTTCGTTCCCGAAGGCCTGTTAAATCTTACGGATCGTTTCCACTTGGGAATCGCCAAGCTTTACACAAAATTTGATGCAGTAGCGTTGTTCAAGTTTTTCCGTCATTTTGTCAAAATGACCCTGCCTGTCAAAATGACAAAATGACATTTTGTCAAAATGAAAAAAAAAAAAAATCCCAATCCCTGCAAAATACATCCCAATCCCTGCTTTATATTGCCAATCCCTGCAGACTTAGAACCTTTTTGAGTACAATGCAGCACAAGATTGGATGGGTTTGAGAGTAGTGGAGTCGTGGCTGAAACCCAAATCCGATCCTGGTTCCTCCTGATGGCTCCATCTTTGCTCTTTGCTTCTTCGGGTTCCTTCTGATTACTCCAATGCAGTATTTGGTCTTCCGTTTGATAATGTTTGCATTGTCCTCATTTTGTCAACAGAGTTGCTTCCCAGACTCGCTTTGTTTGATATAAATAATGCAGCATGGAATACATGTGGAAACGATGAAAGCAGATATCATTTACAGTTTGGCTCCATAAGAGGTCAATTACTCTCCTATCCTTAACAATGGATTGCATCATCAACTACTGTACTGGCAACATCTGTAACGTTTGTCAACATACGAGTACGAACAAGTTTCTGAAGGAAATGCATAGTTTGTCATATAGCATCCACTCTTGTTTCCTTTTAACCCTTTATGGCCAGCAGACAGTTTCCACCATTTTCTGACCACACTAAAATGGAAAATGGAAATAAACTTATTGGTTCAATTGATGACATCCACAGTGCAAGTTTCTCTTTCAAAAGTTTTTTTTGGGGTCTGATTTTTCTCACTCATTTCCAAAAAATGTCTTTGTTTTCTAAAAAATGTATTTGAGGTGGAATGCGTAATTCCATGTGCTTTGAAACAAGGAAATGGCTAATGTCGGACACAGAACGCCAACAGCACAAATTTATGAGGACCGCCTTTTTTTATCTTCCCATGTTTCTTATACAGCCTGTGCATGGTGGTTGCATCATTTTCTTGAAGCGCGGTTATGCCACTAATGCAGTGCCCCTGTTACCAGTAAGCTGGTACTCATTTTTCCGACCTTAGAAGGATGACAGGCTGAGTCAACCCACCCGGTGGTATTTACTGCATATGTACAGCATGTTGTTTCAAAAATGTATTGGGCCCGATATGTTCTCATGGATTAGACATTGCGTGGCGGAGGTATGCGCTCTTCTGAGTGCTCTTTTAGTTTGTTCAGTTTTTGGTTTTGCTTGAAAGTATTGGCACCCCATTTTCTTTTGGAATTCAGCGCTAAAATTGTTACACATGCTGTTTGACAGCTTTTGACACAGAATGCCTCCAGCATTATGTTTTTGTTTTTCTTTAACTTCTGGCTTATTATTCTGAGATGCAAAATTAAGATGATTGTGCAGCTTGAGTCCTGTGAAATGTGCAGATATTGTGGAGCCAATTTGTTTTACAAGTGAGAAGTTTTCAGTTTAGGGTGTGATAAATAATTGAGGCTGCCTGAACCTTTTGATGACTACAAGCATCTTGAAATTAATTTTCAGATCCAAGTCGAATTTTATTATGAGCTTGGCTGTAATAATAACGAATATGAATTAAAATTCAAGAGTATGCACGATGAAGAGTGCATTTTCGAATCAATTAAAAAAACAAATAGTTATGGAAATGGAAAAAAACTCTTACCCAGTGTCAGCTTCAATGTTTGACAATGTACAAACATGAGGGAATCTAAAATTTCAGGGAAAATATTTGGAGATGCACCACTTTACAGCTTGGGGACATATGTATCTCTTGGTCCTTAAAGGGTTAAATAAACAGATCGCTGCCACAAGTGGCCCGATACATTTTTTCTTTTAACGACCTCTAGTCATCATGCAGACTTCTGGTTGGGTTTGCATGCAAGACGACGGAATTAATATTTAAATGATCGATGAAAGATTGTAAACATGTACAAGTCTGAAGACGACGATGGTTCACGAGCGGTATTTGACGATGTCGATTGTTTCAGAAGTCAAGGATGAGACAATGTGATAATGTTTGACCAACTTATAAAAATGATCAACATGATGTGGTACGAGTGACAGGTTATTAGCTGCAAAATGTCGAAAACCTGGTTTTGTTCAACAACTTTCAAAATTTGACCTTTGCATAACCTTTAAAGGTCACAAAACAATGTTGTGGACATTAAAATAAGGAAACAGGATACGTGCTATAGCTTAATGGAGTTAGTTCGTCGAAGAAGGTCGAAAACCCGGTTCGATTCCCACAACTTTGAAAATTTGACCTTTATGAACTTTAAAGGTCAAAGGTCAAGGATGATGACCTTTGGTGCAAAACTTCCTCTGGAACATTCCAGGAACAATACAAGGTCATATAGGCTATATGGCATTTCGCACTCCTCGGATTATCCATACTTTGATGAAATCAGCGTAAAAACAAACTTGAAGGGGACGCCACGGGCAAGGTGTCCGAGATAGAGCAAAATGGTTTTAAGACTTTAGGTGGGGAATGACCTCAAGATTATGCATAAAAAATATTGTCATCCTAGCTGTCAAAGTTTGGGCGGTCGAATGATTTTTATGTCAAAATTTGCAATTTTCTAAGTTAGTGACCTTGTGACCTTGACCTTGGGACGAAAATGAAAAATTGAGCTCCGTGGGGCTATGCAGGTGCCATTGGGCTAACAAATACTGAAACCCCTGCCAGATTCGACAAACCCCTCGGAGAAGATGGATTTTTATGTCAAAATTCGCAATTTTCTAAGTTAGTGACCTTGTGACCTTGACCTTGGGACGAAAATGAAAAATCGAGCTCCGTGGGGCTATGCAGGTGTCATTGGGCTAACCAAATACCGAACCCCCTGCCAGATTCGACAAACCCCCGAGGAGAGGATGCAAATTGAAATTGGCTACCCCCTAAAAACACGTTTGTTAGGCGTGGCTCTGCCTATAATGGGCGTACCACGCCCATTCTCAGGAAAACACAACTAGATCATGATATAAACCTCCCACCAAAATTTTATCATTATCGGATCAAAACCCACGGAGCCCAAAAATCCCCAAAAAAATTTTTGAACACAAATTGGAAAACAAAAAGGTCGTTGAACAGCATTGTCTCTGAATTTGTCCCAATCACACATGTGCAGAGAGGAGTGAGATCATTTTCTTACCCTGCCTACCTGGCATTCAAACAAATTGAATATCATTCCAAACAGGAAACTTACTATTTTTGAGACCGTCATAAAGGAAGGACACAAACAACAGGCACAAAGAACTATTGTTCCATGTGAAATAAGGGACACTGGGTAAAAGGGCGCTAAAACCCGGAATTGATTTTTTTATTTTTTTAATGGCATTAAACCTCTTTAAACTTTTATTTAAATTGAATTTTATGCTTGAACATGAGAACACAAATCACCTTCATAACACCTCCAAGTATTCAACAATGATATATCAATATATAGCATGAGAGGGCATGTCATGTGAGAGGGTGAAGAGGAGGCTGCCAATATGGCTATATGTACGATTCCGATTGACGCTGCATTTTGTTTTAGAAACGCCAAAACTCCGGATTAAAGTAAATTTACACTTTGTCTTAATTCAGTCCTTTTCCATCATTGGGTAATTAAAATTCTTCAAATTGGTTTCTTTGAAGACCATTGTGTTGACTCTATCGTGATCACGCTGCAAACATCGGGGACTCGCCGCTCCAATTCACAAACCAGCATGCCTCGGTTCGGAGGTCGCAGTTGTCAAGTTCACCACTGAATGCTAGTTCGGAACTGCAAGGAAGGGTGCGAGTTACTGGCAGAGCGGCCGAGAGTTGTGGCTGTGGAGTTGTGTTGCCGGCAGATGATAGCTGCATTGCTGCGTTACATCACAGGTTTCCCCTGGTTGTTCCAAGTAAAATACTTTGGGTCGCCGATGGCGTGTCCCTCAGTCGTGACCTGAATGTGGTCAAAATGTCGTGAACACAAACCTGACCGTTTGCTTATGATCAGTTTGTCTGTGAAGATGTGAGGGAGAGAGTCCATGTAATGGCAGTGTCCTCCAGCGATGCAGTGAATCTCAAATCTGGTCTGGTCTCGTGGAAGTCTCACCCACGTGACCACGTCACTTGCCAAGAACGGATATCGTTTCACATTATGAGCAGAAGGTGAAGTGCAGAAAGCAGATGCACATGAAAACACAATTTTGAGAATTTCCCAGAAAAATCCGATGATAAATCAACTTAAAACTTTCTCAAGTAGATACTCAGCAATGATAGTATTCGCAAGCACAAGTACAAAGCTATGGCATACAATACTACTGGAAGTGTGTGTGTTTGTACAAGCTTGAATAAATGAAAATCGGAGATTGTTTTTTCCAGTGACCCCCCTGTAGGGCCAATCTGGCTATTTAAATGGTCCTGATATGCGGAAAATGGTTTCCAATCCTTGTTTTGATAAAAAAGAAAAAAGCGTGGAATTCTGTTTTCTTTCATGGTTTGATTTTTTGAACCTGTTACTTTTTTCAACTAGAGAGTTCATAGAACATGTTACCCCACACACTGTTCAGGTACATACTTCAATTTAAATAAAACAATTATTTTACAAAGATTGTTAAAAAAATTGTTTTGGAAGTTCACCCTTGTACACCACTCTAACTTTCCAAGCACTGCTAAACGGAAGGATTTGAAAGTGCCAACAAGGCAGTTTGTGTTTCACAATGTTCAAGTGCAGTATATAATTCGATTTATATCAAATAAAGATTTAAAAAGTCATATAAATAAACTGATTCCAGAAGGTTACCACCGTTGACGCAGTGTCGATTACACCACCCTATCAAACACGTTACATTAGTTATTTATGCCGGTTATTTGTGTCCTTTATGACATCTTTAAAAACGATTCGTTTCCTGTGTGGAATGATTTTCAATTTTGTTTGACTGCCAAGCAGGCAGACAGAGTAAATAAATTATCTCACGCCTCTATATACATCTGCGATCAGGACAAATTCAGAGACAATACTGTTCAACGGACTGTTTGTTTTTCCAATTCGTGTTTAAAATATAACATTGAATTAAAAAAAAAAGTTGTTCCTCGATCATAAACCGACGTTTGTAGACAGACAGACAGACAGACAGACAGACAGACAGACAGACAGACAGACAGACAGACAGACAGACAGACAGACAGACAGACAGACAGACAGACAGACATAGGAACTAATTGCTTCACCTCACTTTTGACTTTGCATGCACGGGGTAATTAGCATTTCCAAGAACTCAGAATTATTAGTACCGTAACACTTTTTTTTTTCTTCGATAAATAATTTTCAAATCGAGACGAGTTCTTGTGTCAAAAATGTCACTTTATTTTGCTTCGTCTGTTTCAGGCACAGCACATGACCAATGGCACGTTTGCTGCAGCCAAAGTGATCGAGACAAAGTCTGAGGAGGAACTCGATGATTATATGGTCGAGATTGACATTCTGGCATCCTGTGAACATCCCAACATCGTGGAACTACTCGATGCCTTTTATTTTGAAAACAAGCTTTGGGTGAGTGTCGTGCGAGCAACAGCCGAAAGCCAATGAGCATTGTTTGTTATGTAGATCCCTGTTCATCAGGCTTCCTTTGTAATCAAACGTGACATTTTAAGTGGTTTACAAGGAATGGCCTCTTTCCCCAGACAGCACGGCCTGTGGTCAAATAGCCGATTGTTTGTTCTACTATCACAATAGCTTGTGTATATGCTTGATATTTGGCCTGAAGATAGCTCAGTCGTAGTATGCTCATCTCTGAGCCTTTGGGTTATGTGTACCAAATGGCTCTGAGCCAAATGGCACTCTCAATGAACGAGCCTGCTGAGGACATATTCCGGAAACGGCGTTACATTGTTAACCAAAAACGCACAGGTTACCATACCAACTCGTTAATGTTTGCAGCTTTGGAAATGCAGCGAGGGTATATGGGACAAGTTAATGGGGGTGGGTGGTGGACCGAGGTGAGAGGGGGAAGGTCACCTTTGTAGAGCAACACAGCCTTCACAAATATTACTTCCTCTTTTTTGTTGTCATGTGGAGAAGGCCTTGGGGCTAAAATAGATGTTCATAACTGGATGGTCATTGTACTCTGTGATGTTAAGCCTCATCTTTGTATGCTCTCCTCCATTGCACGTTTTGTGCTGGCCCTATAAAGGTGCTCTTTTTGTTTCTTTGTGCCTTTTTTAGCATAATGTGGATGATATAAATTCCAATCGAAAGCAACAATGATGGTTTCCTTTTTCTTCATCTTTAATGCCACAAAGCACCACTTGACTTGAGAAGCAGAGATTTGTTTTTAAAAAATTATCAAACTCTTGTTCATTATATTGAACACTAATGAACATTTTTATGATATGCTAAAATGGTTCAGCAAGAGTTCAATTAATCTTTAAAAATTATATTTTTGATGTATTGGCTGACCTTTTACAAGCCCACGTCTCTTCAATTTGAATGTGCCTCGTCCTGTCAGATTTTGGGGGCTAAATATTATCCAGTTAGGTTATTACATTGAAAGGGAAACCTACTGTACGACTAAGGATTGTTGACTGTTGGATGGCTGGATAACTCATTCAGTGATGTGCTCTCCTCTGAGCTGCCTGCTGCTGCATTTGTTCCCCTCCCCCCTTCCCCCTCCTTCCGCTAGATCCGAGAGGAACCTCTGCTTTCTCAATCCATCACATCCCTATTCACATTGATTCTTTCCTGTCGTTAACATAATATGCCTGGTGTTGGCTTAATGGTTAGGGTGGCGGGCTTTGGATGTTCAGGTCCTGAGTTCAAATCCTGCTCGGCCGGTGAATTGATTCCAGGTGGGGTTGACTCAGCCTGTCATCCTTCCGAGGTTGGCAAAATGAGTACCAGCTTGCTGGGATGATTGAGCCATCCGAGTATCCTACGTCGGAATGGTGACCCATCCAGGATTGTGCCCAATAGCCCGATAGACTGCTTCAGCAGCACCGATGCTCTGCATAGAGTATGGTCCCATTGGATGGATGGATTGACATGATAATCCTACCACTTATACATTGCATTTCTTTCTATTCAGTAGCTAAGGCTCAATAGGGACCATGTGCTTGTACTACATGATGGACAAAGACATGAGCACAGTACTTGAGATTGGAAGCTGTGGTTATAGCATCGTGTGTACTTGAAATTCACATCACCATTAGAAACTGCAAAAACTAACACACTACAGTGCAGTCTGCTGGGTTAATTACCCCAATCCTATTCAGGTTCCTCCTGGTGACTCAATCTTTGCCTATTCGGGTTCCTTCCTGATGAATCGAATACTGTATTTGGTCTTTTATTTGATTGTGCACCTTTCATTCAAAAAAGGGAGTGGTTCTGATTTTTATTGTGCTTGGACAAAGTTTGACATTGAAAGATTGCATTCCTTTCAATCACTCTGAGTTATTACACAGTGAATGTTTTTGTAGGTTTTGGTATGATCATGCAACCGAAGCTTCTCACATGAGCCCAAAGGGCATACATACACAGATATAAACGCTTGGTCCTTTGTTCTGTAATTGACACAGAATGTGGCTATCAGAGAGAGCATGTGGCTTTGCGTGAGCATCAGTTCTTGCAGGCATGTTGCAGTGTCACTGATCCAGTGTCCGCTGCAGGTTAGGTCGGGGCTTTGTCCTTGGGCCAGGGTACCACGATAGCTCGCCTACTCTTCATGAAGGACTTCGTGGGATCTTTAACGTCCACTGATTAATGCTGGGAGACGGGATGCCCTGTTAAACGTCCATCCGAGGGACGGCACTCGCCCTGCATGGAAAGTACCATGATGACAATTTGTAAGCTGCGTCAAGATTCTAACCCAGGATAGACGGCTTTGGGCCATCCTGCCAGCCCATATTTTGACATCGTATGAAGGCAAACAAACCTTTTGCAGGGTGATTTGATATTGGTAGCAAAAAGGTTTTTTTTTAATTTTGTTACATTTCATTATTTGCACGCTATTTTGTGTAAAAAATAATCGGATTTTTTATTTATTTATTCTCTGCTGCCAAAAAGTATTATGTTTTCAGTTTGATCATCCATGCGTGATGATTTTGTTACTGTGATAACTTGCGAACCACTGAAGGGATTTTTTACCAAATTTGGTATGAAGGTGGATTGATTTTTTTTTTTTTTAATTTTAAATTTATTTTGTTGAGAGCATTTATTAAAGTTTCATTTTTTGTTGTGTGTTTAAGTTTGAGAATATTTCCATCATGTACAGTTCAGGCATGTAGGTGCTTGCAAGATAGTGTAAGAGGTATGCACACTTAACTTTTGAGCATTCCAGCCTGTATGGTTAAAATCTGAAGCCAGCTTTAAACTGTCACTGGGATTTCACGTGCAGGATGATGATGCTTCAATGTGTACACCACCCCTCAGAATGATATTACACTGGGTATCCTCTATGTCAGAAGAAGAAAGAAAAAAAAAACATAGTCCTGGGGGTTCAGGGTTGGGGGGAATACCCTGATTCTTTATGTAAATGTGTATTGTGTCGCACTATCTGGTGGAAGCCTGCATTATAAGTCGTAAAAAAAAAAAAGATGACCGTTTTTACAGCCATTTTTCCCTGCTGTGCAGGGGTTTGGCTTTTTCTTGAGGCAATGTTTTATGGCCGGATACCCTTCCTGACGCCAACCCTGGTCGCCTCTTACGACACACAGGGATATGGTACACCTATTCTAACCGGGGCATACACCGGGACCAGTACACTGGTACTCATTTTGCCGACCTCGGAAGGATGACAGGCTGAGTCAACCCCCTGGTGTTAATTCAGCAGCCAACGGGGCTTGAACTCACGACCCTGGGATCCCAAGCCGCCACCCTAACCACTAAGCCAACACCAGGCTTCGTTATAAGTCGTAAACGAGAGCGAATTCGGTGGCGCCCCATCGCAAACCTCAACGCTTCCGACCTAAAGCAAAGTTGAAAGATGGCCTAAAGTTCCACCAAGATTGACCCAATATCAAATGTTGAGGCTTTTTTTTGGGGCCCCTGGGACCCAAGTCCCCACCACCCTTGGGGCATGAGCCAGGGGTCAAATCACGTGATCTATATTTAATGCGTCTCCCATTGTTGATTGCATATACAAAGTTTCATTAAAAAAAAAAAAAGTTTAAAATGTGTTTATGTTCAAGAAAAAAAAAATAGCCCATCATTGCATTCGTTGGCATTTGACCTTTTGACCCCACCTCCATTGGTTCTTGATTTAGTTAGGGGCGTACTGCTCTTGTATCTTCGTACCATATAATGTTCATAACTGCTAAGTTTGGTGAATTTCTGCACAATCGTTTCGGAGGAGATGGATGGATGGATGGATGGAGCCAATTAAAATATCCTTCCCTATTTTTCAAAAATGTGTGGGGATAATCGTAAAAGTGGGAGAGTTAAGTCGTAAAAACGGGTTATTTACTTGTAAAGTGAAATTATAATTGCGACAAGAACTCATAAAATGAATGTGAAAAATACAAAGAAGTGTGCACGAGTTGAAGATTATTATTAGGAGCTCAGCATTCATACGATACACATGGTGGGAAAAGTTTCAATTTGAGGAATATTGTTCTTCCCAGCATGGTTTTTTTTTTACCAATCAAAGACACTGAAGCCAATGGGGGGGGAGCCGAGCAATAGGAGCTGATCAGAGAATGGGAGTAAATTATTGATTACAGGGGAAGGGAGAGGGCAGTAGCGGTGTGAGTGTAGTAGCAGGAAGCATGGGCAGCAGATGCATTACATAATCCAGTAAAAACCCTCATTGAGATGTACATCCAGGGACGAATGAGGGAAGGTTTGGGGGGGGGCTGTGTCCCCCTTGGCCCCAGTACAGTGTAAAATGTTGACAAATAGGCCTTGCATGCCCCTTTTGATGAATAACGATTTCTGAGTTGACAGTCATGGTGGGACCTGCCTCTCCTTCCCACCACCATTAGCACCATGCTGGTTGCACACCCACGTACACCTTCCATATTTTAGATCTACATCAGAACAAAAGGAATGGAGTTTGTGAAGAAAACTCTGCAGGATAAAATGCACGTCTCCACTTCTGACAGTGTGTGTGGGAATAATAACCTTTTGCTACTCGCTGACATTTCAACTTGGAACACATTCTTGTTATCAACCACCATCTGTCTAACTACGTAGGTACAGTACATGCTGTCTCAGAATTCTCCAATCTGTCCAATCCTTTGTTCAACACTATTTGGCTTGTCACTGCTTGCAAAGCCTCTGTTGCCTGTAGCTGGGTGGGTAGAATCCCAACCTGCACTGTAGGCTGGGACTCCACCCACCCAGCTGGAACTTGTGGATAACAATGAATCTATGTCCTTAAAGATCATCAGGTTGTTCGACAAGGCCGATCTTGGTAGTCCTTTAAAAAAAAAAAAATTTGCCTTTCTCCTGGTCTTGTTCCTCCTGCCACGACAACACTTTGTCCCAATTGAGGGTTGCGTACGTACATCCAATAACTTTTCCTTTCAAAGTCAAAACTTCCTGCTTACCATGAGGCCTTTATCAACCTCTTCTTGCATTTGGTAAATTATTGCCCTGAACTTTTTTCCCTTCATATTCCCTCTTTTCGTCCTTCCAGCCGATGGTTTATCACCACCTTATTTTCTCCTTACCCATTCATGATCTTTTCGATGCTTCATCGCAATGTCCAATCAACCTGAATCTAATCCATTCACCAATTTTGTTTTCCTTCCTCTCTCTCAGTTCATCGACCTCAGTCACTCGGCTCTCCCATTAGCCTTGACCATTAAACTCTCCCGCGAGTCAAACAAAGAAGAAGAAAACAGGGTCAGTACAGCATCAGCACAGATGAGCGCTGATACGATTAGTCAGTCTTGTGATGCCTTGCAACAACCGAACACAGATGCCTTGTTCTCACACTAAAAATATAACTATGCAAACATTTCAACAAACAAATGTCGTTGCCATAAAAGTGAAGTATTTTTGGAGCAATATTGAAGGAATACACATCTTGGTGGGGATATGCCATCATCGTGTGTGTATGGTACACAGGCTCATGCTTGGCTCATGATGCAGGGTACCCAGCTTCAAGTTCGGCGCTGATGGTTTAGTGTGACGTCGTTGGACCGATTAATCGTTTGTAGTTACAGCACTTTCCAGCTTCAACTTAACTCCCACCGCTTCCTAATGACCAATAATCCTCCTTATTAATTATCTCGACACGATGTTCTTTTTGACAATCCGTGTTGATTATGACTTTGATAACAACGCATTGTCAATGCTGTTTCACAACACATCGAGACCAGTTCTGTTCAAAATAGATACTTGCAGTACTCATGTTATTGTACCAGACATTGAATTATTATTAATTCTCGTCTCTTAAATAATTGACATAGTTTTGTTATGATCATGAAGTAAAATTTACCTGAATTTTTTTTCCAAATTGCATGTTAAACGAGACTGCCATACAAGTCGCTTGCTTGAAGCCAGTAAAGGTAATACTAGTAGGGCAGCACCTGTGGGAAACCCGCCGTGGGAAACCCGCGGGTATAGACACAGATGACATTTGGACATCTCGAGTTAGATGCTGCACGCATTTTTCTAAAAAGAGCACTGGCAATTCTGACAATCCGGAAAAGATGACATTTAAGCAATTTATTTACTTCACATAACATATGAGCACGTGTCCATGCACATGTGCAATATGTCCATGCACTAGCTTCATAAACGTTGTTGATAAATCCTGTATTTGCACACTATATAGCCTTGAAAACTCGAGCGAAAAACGAAATTGCAAACAACAACCTTCCATTTTCTTTCTTTGATATTTTGTATAAAAGGCCATCAAAAGGACAGGTTGGAGTTTTATTTTTATTATTATTAAAGACTTCAAATATTAACTTGAATGGTACTCGGAGCGCATACCTCCGCCAGGCTGATCAGTTTACCTTTTGTATCCCATTGATAGGCCGGATCTGCATCCAGACCTGAACCAAAATCGAATTGCTTTGTTCTTGTCACACACCCAACATGTCTACTGAGTTTCTTCCGAATCCATCCCCAACTTTTTTGAGATATCGTGCTCGATATCACTTTTGCCCCATCTCTCAATGGTGCAGAATCACTTTTTAAAAAATTTAAATCAAATCCGGATCCGGATTCGGATCTTCACCAAAATCGAATCAATTTTTCCTTGTCACACACCCAACCTGTCCGCCAAATTTAGTCCAAATCCTTCCAAAACGTTTTGTGATTTCCTGTTCGCAGACAAACAAACAAGCAGTCATAGACTGGTACTTACGAAATCGTCAACTTGACCTCTAACCTTGTCTGATAAAAGCTGTCTCTTGAGAAGGTAGCGACACAAACCAGAAGTTTCTACGATGATTCTGTACCAAACCATCAAAAATCGAATGTTTGCCCTCACTGTGACCTTGACCTTTGACCGATTTTGACCAAAATCTAATCAGCACTAGCCATCACCCTCCTGAATCACGTGGTGTAATTTGACATTGGTAGCTTCTTCCATTCTCGAGTTATCGTGTCTACAAACAAACAAACAAACACACAGATGACGGAAGTCATCAATATACTTACGAAATCTTTAGATTTCGTAAGTAACAAGCAGAGACAGGTGAAAACATAACCTCTGGCCACCTTCCGTGGCAAAGGTAATTAAGGAGTTTTTAAATGTCATGTGAATGAAGATAAACTTGCTTCATTTGATTATAAATATTTGAAGCCACTACTTCTCAGAGTGGCATTCGTCTATGTCCAACCTGTCATAATATAATCGGACTCGTGAATGGATTCAGCTGCTCCATGACTCGCTGCCCCTCCAACCAGAACATACTTTTTTCAAAAGTTAATTCTTGCATAACCTGTGATTCTGCTTTTGCATTCCACAAATAATGTTTTTCTTTTAAAGATTGATAATAAACCTCTTCTCACTGTTGTCAAACAGATCAGATGCAATTTTTGCAATGCCTTGAGGCCGAAGTGACCTTTTCTGGGCTATCTATTTTTATACAGTGGCTTTTTGAGCAGGGTGTGGCATTTTTTCGAATATCAGACAATCCATGGCCTTGTAGTTGACCACTTTCGTGCTGCTAAATTTATTTTGGGAGTTGTATAATGCTTGTTTCTTTTTAAACCTTTATGCTTGATTTTTTTTTATTATGAATATATTGGCTGAAACAGAGAAGTGTTTTTTTGTGTGCAGTACTTATTTGAGATTCATGTTAGAGCGAACACACAGAACATACAACAAAGGGAGCAGGAGACAAGAGGGGGCCAGAGAAGAAAGCACAATAGTAGTAGGGAACAGGGACATCAGGAAATCTCTGGACAAGAGGGGGATGGGGCGGGGTACACGGGGTAAGAAAGATGGACACCACAGGGACTTTCAGGAAGGAAAGCAGGGAATTTGAAGGAGGTGGGTTTGGGGGGATTAACAGGGATAGAAAAGATCATGATTTTGGATGGGGGAAGATAAGAGATGGTAGTGAACAGCTGTTTTGAAGACCTGGAGGGAAGAGTGGGATTGAAGAGAGTGTGGGAGTTTGTTCTTGATGGCAGATGACCTTGAGGAAATTAGAGGGTGACTAGAACAAAGAGAGGGTGTGCCAGAGCAGCAGAGAAGGTTTTTTTTTTTTAGGACACGTGGGCTGATGCCATCTGGTCCAGTTGCAGAATCACAGTCGAGGTATGACAGCAAAATCTCCACCTTGTCGAGGGAAAAGGACACGGAGTCCAGGGACAGCTGGGTGCGACTGGGTAAGGTGTGTACATAAAGCAATTGACTTGGAACACAAGATTTAGAAGCATACACAGAGTTTACGCATTCAACCTTTTCATGTGCCATGTCAGCTGTGCTTCCATGTCAGCTTCCCATTTGTGGGAAGAAAGGGGATGGAAGGGGAACATACACTAGGAACAGACTTAACCAGACGCCACCAGGATTTGGAGGAGGGAGACAGGTTTGAGAGTTCAGACTTAAGATGAGAAAGATGTTTCCTGGCTCTACTGAGGGGAGACACACACTTGTTCCGAGCTTTATGGAAGGAGCTGAGATTACCTTCAGTTGGATTTGCTTTCCATGCGGTGAAGGCAAGTTGTTTCAGGGCAACTGCCTCGCCATAAGCTTCAGTGTACATACCATTGGTGTGAGGAAGGGTATGACAACTGAAGACTAGATAGGATAAATCTGTGTTTGAGATACAGCAAATTTCTTTTGAAAGAATTTTCATGATGGGTTGATGTCAGAGACAGTTGAAATGGGAGACTCGTCTAGACGTTTGGCTGCTTGAAGTCCCTGTCAGTCGGTCTGAGTGAAATGCCAGACTCGTCGGTGCTGAGGTGGCTCTCTGAGAACGGCCAGAGAGATGTCTGCTTTAACAAGCATATATGGTCAGATGAACCAATTGGAGCAAAGGAAGAACAGCAGATATTTGCATGGAAATTGGTCAAAATGAAATCCAGAAGAAATGATATATCGTTGACAGATCTGGGTCGGGAAGTTGACAAAGTCACAGAAGTCCGTTGCTGAAGTGCCATGGCAGGTGAGAGAGAGGTACCCACATCCAGCCAACTGGCATGATGATGATTGAAATAATCACATATGAGGACGAGAAAGTTGGGATGAATGGATAGAAGTGGGTCCATGTTGTCAGCGAGCGAGATGTAAATGGAGTCATCACTGTTTGGTGCATGGTACAACACACATATAAACAAGAGGTGTGAGCAGAGGGGAAGCTATAGGTAGAGGTACTCTTGGGGGTGAGGTAGAGTGATGAATAGAGCTTTTAATATAGAGAGGAACTCTGCCACCAGGACAAGGCTCAGGTCCAGCATACCGGAGGTTGGCGAAACGAGGGAGTCTGAGATGTCATGAAGGAGGAAAGTTTCTGTTAGGCAGATTATGTCTGGTTTGTCAGTGATAACCTGTATGGAGAGATCTGTCAGGTTAGAGTGAAGGCTCCTGATGTGTAAGGTCCACACTGTTGAGGAAGGAGGGGAGGAGTCGTTGGGTACAGGAGAGGGGAGGGGAGTGGGAGAGTAAGACAAGGGAGGAGAGGGGGAGGTAGGGAGAGCTGTTGACAGTGTGTAGGTGATTGCAGAAGAGCTAGGAGAGAAGGCAGGATGAGGGGAAGGGGGGAAAAAGGCAAGGTGGTGATCAGATGAGGCATGGTCGGGAGTAATATGAGAGGGGGACATAGGGAAGTAAAAAATTGGAGGAGGTTGAGCAATGAGTTGAAAGAGATAGGGTGGGAGAAGGAGGTACCTTTGTGGATGTGAGGTGGGGGGGGGACTTTTAAAAGGGGAGTGAGGAGGGAGATTTGAGGTAGAAAGGTGAGGTGGAAGAGAGTGAAGCTTGCTTTGAGGAGAGGAAGAGGTGGCTGATTTGAGAGGGGGAGGTGAGTGGGAAGCTTTGAGAGGGAGAGGAGACGACGACGACGACGAGAGAAAGCGTGTTCATGGGGGAGGAGGGAAACTGTGGGGAGAGGGGAAGGATGAGGAAAGAGGGGGAGGTGTGATGAGGGCAAAGAAAGAGCATGAGGGAGATGTTAAGTGTACTGATTGAGAGTGAGATGCAGTATATATCAGGTTGGAACGTTGCCCACAGATGTTTTAACATCACACAGTTTGGAACACCAGAAGAGGAGGTGGTTAGTATAGCGGAGGACAGTGGAGAGGATGTAGAATGAGGGTCAAACGGGAGGGTTGAGGAAGAGGTATAACAAGGGAAGAGGTAGATTTGAGGAGGTGGGTTGATTTGACAAGAGAAGGTTTTGGAAAGGATGAAGCTTGGAGGGGGAGGTGTGGGGGTGAGGTTTTGAAGGGGAGGGGTAGGGGGAAGGTGGTAAGTAGGATGGAGTGGAGCAGTGGTTCTCAACCTTTTTTGCCCCATGCACCCTTTTCGCCATATGTCAGAATGTCATTCCCCCCTTTCCAAGATTGACTGACTCAAAAGGTGCATTCCAAATAATGTGCACGTAATTTTGAAAATCTTATATTTTTTTCTATATTAGTACACGTGCATTTACTTGGATTATTTTTATAGTGGAGTTTTACTAATTTAATAGCAATAGAAAATGTTGATGGATTTTAAAAGTTGAATCGAAGTTTAAAAAAATATATATTCATAACTAATTACTTAACAGACTAAAGTTACTGAAGCATACTTCAACAAACAAAAAGTTCAATAGAATGCCAGGGTATTGTAATTCATTTTATTCTGATGAAGATCACAGTCAATGAGAAACCTGTGATTGTTTTTTCTTCGCCAATTCTTGGATACGCGGAGGAGTGTTTGAAAGGGCACAACGCAGGTCATTTTCAACCTCCAATCTACTTCGTTGCTTTGTTTTCATTTGCAACAGAGTTGAAAAGCCTGACTCACAAAGATATGTCGACACAAATGGAAGCAATCAATGCATGGATAGCTCTTTCTGCCACTTTTGGGTAGGAATCGCACATTAAGGACCAAAATTCTGTGATTGATTTTTCTAATCGAACATATCTCTTGCTCCCGAATCAGTCTTCAGCTCCAGAAATTCATCTTGACAATCATCAGGAACTTTTTCAACTGACAATTTAAATGGATTTCACACTAAATCCAACTCCTCATCACTGAGTTCAGGAAAATATTGGCTGAATTCATTTTCCAGTGCTGTCAAATGCTGCAAAATTTCATTTTTTGCAAATTCTGGAAGCACTTGGTCTTCACCACCAGCAACAAGAATTGATGACAGTTTCTCAAACATTGAAACATTTTTAATCTCGACCTTTCTCTTCCAATTTTCCAGCTTACTCATGAAAGCTTTCAAGTAATCCATGAATTTTATGATGTTTGTATTCCTGCCTTGCATCTGAAGATTCAGTTTATTCAGCTGCTCAAAAATGTCAACCAATTGGGCAAGGCGCATGATCCATTCCTCATCATCCAGCCAGGCAAAAAATCCCATCTTACCCTGAACTTCAAAAAAAATTTTGACCTCATCTCTAAAGGACCACATCGCACATTAAGGACCTCATCTTTTGACCTCAAAATAATTTGACCTCATCTTTGACCTCAAATACTCGCTCAGTTACATTTCCTCTTGAAAGCTATCGAACATTTGTGTGGAAAAGAAGCAAATGATGGCCTGCATCCATGTAATTACATAACTGCTTGAAAAGTCATGAGTTGAGAGCTCCTCCTTTGACAAAATTCACAATTTAAATTGTTTGATCCAAAGCCTTCCCCAGTGGAGCTGGAAGTGTTTTTGATTCTCGTGCCTGACGATGGATCATACAATGAATGCCTTTCACTTTTGGAGCTCGCTTTTTCACACAAACTTGAAATCCAGATTTTGTCCCCAACATAGCTGGTGCTCCATCTGTACAGCACCCACAGACATGATCCCACAAAAGATTTTCTGATTCAAAGAAAGATGAAACCTTTACCAAAATATCTGAGGCCTTGGTAGTTGTTTCAAGAGGAGAACAAAAGTGAAACTCCTCTTTAAATGAACCTGAGTGAACATATCTTGCAAACACCAGCAACTGGGAACACGATGCCACATCAGTCTATTCATCAAGTTGAATTGAAAAGAAGCCAAATGCTGCAGACTTGATCTCCTGCACAACTTGATCCTTGATGTCAATGGCCATGTCGCTGATCCTCCTTTGAACAGTACTATTTGATAGTGAAACTGCTGCAAGTTTTTTTTCTCCAATCCATTTCCCAACACAATTTCCACCATTTTGAGAGTGCAAGGTTTGAGTAAAGTTTCCCCAATTGTATGTGGTTTTTTTTCTACTTTGCTATCTCCAGTGCTACGACATGAGAAGCTTCAATAACCTTTTGGTTCATTTGTTGGAATGCCCCTGTTGAATCCAGCTTCATCTTTTTGAGAGCATTCCCATGACGTTCAAAAAAATCTGTTGTCCTTGACCTTGTGTTGAGGATGAACATTCTGCAAATGTTTCTTCAACTTTGTTGGTTTCATAGAATCATTTGACAAAGCTTTGCGACAAATAACACATTGAGGCCTTTCTTCTCCATTGATGATGATGGATGTGAATCCATATATAATATATGAATCATCATACCCTTTTTTTTGACACTCATGATGGGCTCCAAATTCTGTGAATAAAAAAAACAAAAATAAGTCAAAGATAACTACAAATGGAATATTTCCACAGATAAAAAAGTGAAATATTTATCTTTATTTTTAATTTAATCTGTGACATTCAATAAAGTTGATTGAATGTCACATTAAATTAAAAACAAACTACAATTCTACAGATTGTACATAATCCACAGGACATCACACCTTATAAAGTGTGATGTCCTGCAGATTATGTACAATCTGTAGAATTGTAGTTTGTAGAAAGATCAATATGTCAACAGTTTGAGTCTGCCAATCTGTGGTCTCAATTTCCCCCTGAAACCATAAAATTCCCCCCTGGTTGAGAACCCCTGGAGTGGAGGGAACGGACAAGTAGTGAGACGCACGTATCTTACCGACCAGTTCCCTTACCAGCAAGTAGAGGTAGAGGAGGGAACAGACAGCGAAAGGATTGAGACTGAAGAGGGACAAAAAGAATGACTGATGGAATACGAACAGCCATTGCAAACTGGGGTTCTTGAGATTTTCAAGTCGGAGATATGTTTTGAAAACCTTAGGGGAGGGTTGGAATAATGGTGAGTTTAGAGAATGAAGAAAGGAAGCGCTGTAAGAGTTATAATTTTCAGAGACAGAATGTTTGAAAGATCGATTTGAAATCAGCCTTTTGAAGAGGAAGATGAGGAGTGCATTCTAATGGAATAGAGAATTCCACACGGGAGAAAGAGGAAGTTGAAACATTTAAAAGCACCGTGCTTTTATATTTATTATATTTATTTAAGGTAAGGTAAGAGATGGTTAGAGTGAAGGAAAAAGATTGAAGAAGAGATCTTGAAGGTGTGTGGCGAATACCTTCATGATCAAAGTGGGAAAGGAAAGGAGGAGGAGGAGGAGGAGGATGATGATGGATGAGGGATGGGGAGAAAAAAAAGTAGGTTGGAACAAATAAATAAAGTGAATCTTATTATAATGGAGCAAACATATATGGTAATGTATATTTTGTGATCAAAACAACTTCTTCAAGGATTCTTCAACAAATTCTGCCCTGTTGTTCATACATGTGTATATATGTATACACACACACACACACACACACACACACACACACACACACACACACACACACACACACACACCTGGTCAAAAGTTTTGGAACACCCCCATCTTTCCAGTTTTTACTGAAATTTAAGCAGTTTAATGCTTCAATGTACTCTGAAATTAAAGGATAGAACAAATAAATAATCTATCTATAATTCGTGTGTGTGTGTGTGTGTGTGTGTGTGTGTGTGTGTGTGTGTGTGTGTGTGTGTGTGTGTGTGTGTGTGTGTGTATACATATATACCATCTCATATACCACCCCACACCTACCATCTCAAGCACCAGCAAAATTGCTTCCACAATGTGATCTGGATCCTCTGGTTCGACAGTTGAATTTTTTTTAAACATTCCTACATCTGCAATTGCTAGTCTTACAATGATTGTGCATGATGTTTAGTGGATCTTGCAATTGCAAATGTTCAAATCAAAATGTTCTACTAATCACTCTTCACCATGCAGTGCAATTTGTCCTTTGCAGTCCAATGGAATTTTCAGTTCAGCTCTGTACTTCCCTTTGCAGATTATGATTGAGTTCTGCTCTGGAGGTGCTGTCGATGCCATCATGCTTGGTGAGTTTGTTGATAGACATGTGCTGTACGTGCCCCGTGCATTGCATTCTCAACCTTTTTTTTTTTTGGCAACATACATCTTTAGCCTCAGCACATACAAGTCATGATGTCAGTTTGATCTTGCCTCAGCTGCTTGCAGTTTCACTTGCAGACAGTTATTCATTGAACAATTTGTTGCTACTTTATTTGCAGTACTTTCTTTTTTTTTTTGCTTTTTTTTTTTTGCTTTCCATTTGGGTTGAAGAAAATTTTGATTGCCCTAATCTAAGCATTGATAATGTTACACTTGCATGTTATCACCTTCCTGTTTTTATACATACAGCACAAAGTCGAGGCTCATGGAAGAGCTCGAACACAGAATGGATCGGTACAAAAGAACAACAGAAAGAGGAAGTAGGTGGAAAACACCAACAGCAATGTTGAGGGATAACCAAAATTTTATCAAAATGACTTGGAACTCTTGTATTTATTCATTCCTTAATTCTTTCATGTTTGACAATACCAAAGTTGCCTCCACCAGCATTGAAGGTGGACAGAGGTTGTTTTCACCCTTGTCTGTTTGTCTGTCTGTTTGGTTGTGAGCAGGATATCTCAAAAAGTTATTTATGGATTAGGATGAAATTTGGTGGACAGGTTGGGTGTGTAACAAGGACAACCGTATTTTCCAGTGTATAAACCACACTTTTTTTATCAGCAAAAAGGTAAAAGTTGGGGGTGCGGCAAACACGGGTATCGAAAAAACAATCTTTCTTAAAAACAATCAATGCTGAATTTCATTTGCATTCCAAATGAACTCTTTTTTTTTTTTTAGCAGTTGGAACAGCAGTTAAACTCTATTCCACTGTTTAAATTTTGAAAATTGGTTCAGGTTAATAGTTTGTTCAGCATTTTATTAACCATGTGTGGAAACGATGAACGCAGGTGAGAGTTTCAACATGGGCTGCTCACAGCCTACGTTGATCTCTGCAAAGTGTTTGAATCAGTGAATCAGGATGCCCTCTGGAGGATTCTCGGTCTTTGTGGGGTTCCACCAAAACTGATCAATTTGATTTCTGGAACTACACTCTGGTACAGAGTGTTGCGAGGTGTGGTGGTTCCATCTATGACTTATTTCCAGTTGTTCGAGCTGTGGTGCATCGTTTGGGAATGTCAATATCTCTGACCTTGATTTCGCAGATGATGCACTCATCTTTGTGGAGATGCTAGATATCCTTAAGGGGCCTTCAGTTGATGATAAATGGAGTTTCAGGGATGCCCATTCAACTGAATGGGGAAAAAAGAGAAAAACTTTCTGACTCAAGCCCCAAAAGCCAAAAATAGGAGACTGATTTTCTCCACACCTATCCCCTTCCCTCCCATACAAGCAAATGTATAATTGAGACTATGAAAGATTGAGACTTACTGATTAAAGCACTTCTTCCCCCCAACATAATCACAGTCCTTTTATATTTTCATTCCACTCAAAGAGCGAACCAACGAATATTTGCCCATGTTCTACTTTAGGGAATAACTTCATTTTCTTATAACATTCATTTCCATCGAGTATATTCACTTTATCTCTTCACGCACGAAAGAAAGGGAAGTTCACTATCCCTCCTTTGGTTCTGTAAAATGGGGAAGTGCCTTTAAGAGCACAGTCGTGCTGTGAAAATGAAGAAGTATTCTGTGCCCATGTCTCTCATGGTTATATCTTAAATCATCAGAACACTAACAGAACAAAGTTGAGCAAAAAGCAAGCAAAAACACCTTTTAAACGCAAGTTTTCTCAAAACCATTCAAAGCAAGCTGTTTCGTTTTCATGTTAAAATGAGTCAGTCTGGGGTCAGCCAAGCTGCCTCGCCCGAACCAAGCCAAAAAAATTCCGGTCATTTCCTATGTGGGACACACCCTGAAAAAACCCATTGTTTTCACATTTCATTGAAAAAACCCATTGTTTTCACATTTCATTGACGTCATCAAGTTGCCTATTTAAACCAACTTGTGCGCCGGGTGTTTTATTTTGAATATGGAGCATTCAGATTATTACGACAACCTTGCAGGTCAATCGTTTTCACAAGATGAAAGGTGAGATACTTGTTTTATATTGAATTTTATATATTCATTATTTGTTGTTTTATACAGAATTAAATCACGAAACAACCAATAATTATTGTATGTCTTTTTCTAACAGGTTGTCCCCAATAAGAAGATCGTCGATAACTGATCTGGAACAGGAGGCGTTTGTATATCATGACGAATGGCAAAAAATGAATGACTTCCTTAAAGACCTTCAATCGTTCAGAAGAGAATTGAATGACATTTTTGTTGTCTACCAAGAAGTTCTCTCACGTCCTCTGACCTTGAATGAGTCGAGTCAAAGGTGAGAAATTATCTCTCTCTCTCCCCCCGTCTCCACGTCTCCACGTCTCCACGTCTCCACGTCTCCACGTCTCCACGTCTCCACGTCTCCACGTCTCCACGTCTCCACGTCTCCACGTCTCCACGTCTCCACGTCTCCACGTCTCCACGTCTCCACGTCTCCACGTCTCCACGTCTCCACGTCTCCACCTCTCCACGTCTCCACGTCTCCACGTCTCCACCTCTCCACCTCTCCACCTCTCCACCTCTCCACCTCTCCACCTCTCCACCTCTCCACCTCTCCACCTCTCCACCTCTCCACCTCTCCACCTCTCCACCTCTCCACCTCTCCACCTCTCCACCTCTCCACCTCTCCACCTCTCTACGTCTCTCTCTCTTGAGTGTTGAATCATTATTTTTTTTTTTTTCAGTTTAAACACCTGTCTGGATGAACCAAACACACAACTTAATCTTCTGGAGGAATCTGACACGACACTCTATCTTCTGGAGATAAATATTATATTTATTATTTTATTAATATTATAATATAATCGTCTTTATATACCCTAATTGTTCTTCACTCTTTGTTTTGAACAGAATATGTTGATCGAGTTTCAAAACCAAAACAAACCATCAGACTACTGCGAAAGAAGATTTTGTTCAATGTTATTACTTTTGTTTAATTATAAATACTTTCCTTATAATTCTCTGATTTTGAATTACAAGAAAATAATAAAGGAGATGTAAAGGGGGGGGGGGTGGGGGAGGATTAGGGTTGGGAGGTAGGTGCGCTCCCCCAACGACCCACCACTCCCCTCATCCCTCTCCCCTCCCCTCCCCGTGTCTGTGTGTGGGGAAGGGTGGGGGGTGGGTCAAAGCTGGGGGCACACGGGGGTGGAGCTTGTGTGGGTGGAGCAATTTTTTTTAAATTAAATAAACATGTTGTGTGTTGGGAACTAATAAACTAATCACTAATTATGTGAATATGATGGATCTGGATGTGGCTTATGTGGGTGGGGGTTTGCGTGGATGTGGCTTTTGTGAGTGGGGCTTGTGTGGATGTGGCTTTTGTGGGTGGGGTTTGCGTGGGTGGGGCTTGTGTGGGCAGAGTCATAAAGGGGCGGAGTTAAAAATGGGTGGAGTCAAAAAAAATTCAATTTCTCTTTGTCTTTTGTAATTCCTGTGAATAAAATTAACCTAAAATTTCTTCCCCCTTTAAATCACATAATTTGTAAGTCCAAGGGTGTTTTTCAATTTATCTTTGTTGTCTTTTGTAATTCCTGTGAATAAAATGCACCTAAAATTTCTTCCCCCTTTAAATAACATAATTTGTAAGTCCGAGGAATTGTACCGACGACATCAACAATTTTAAAAAGTACATTTGTCCATCGCTTGGTATAACCTTTTTTCAAAATGAGATTTCCACCTGTATATTCTTACTATATCACCAACTTTGAACTTCGGCTTTCTGACATTAATCTCTTTTTCATATTTTAATTTTATAAATGTTTCTGATGGCTTCGTTTTCATTGAGGTATGAATCGTGTCGTTGTACTTATCGACAATGTCCTTAATTTTGTGATAACCATTGTTGAGGACCGAGTTGAGTTAATTTTTTATATCGTCTCTCTTTTAGAGTGCGATTAAAACGCTCAATAACAATCGCTTTTCCTTCATTAAAGGTGCTGTATAATGTAATGTTGTTATTTTTAAGAAAATTCATAAATGTTTTGTTGGAGAACTCTATACCCTCATCAGTCCACAATTTTTTTAGGTTTTCTCTTGCTTTTATTGAATATCTGTTGGAAAGCTAACAAAAGAGCATTCCTGTTTTGTTTTTCAAAGGAACAACCCACGCATATCTACTCAAATCAATAACAGTAAAAGCATACTTGTACCCCTTATCATAATTGAGTTCAATTAAATCAGCAGACCAGATATAATCAACTTCCTTGGAATAAACCTTCCTTCTATGAAACTTTGTGATTATTGTTTTTTGTAATTCATCAGCTAATTGAGCCTGGTGTTGGCGCAGTGGTTAGGGCAGCGGCTTGGGATCCAAAAGGTCCTGAGTTCAAGCCCCGTTGGGCCACTGAATTAATACACCAGGGGGTTGACTCAGCCTGTCATCCTTCCGAGGTCGGCAAAGTGAGTACCAGTGTACTGGGCCGGTGTATACCCCGGTTAAAATTGGTGTACCATATCCCTGTGTCGTAAGAGGCGACCAGGGCTGTGTCAGGAAGGGCATCCGGCATAAAACATGTGCCAAATCACTATGCGGATCATACGGATGATCCGCTGTGGCGACCCCTTACGGGAGCAGCCGAAAGAAGAAGAAGAAGAATAAGAAGAAGTAATTCATCTGCTAATTGCTCTTCAATCTTGATGACATCATTCGAGCCTATGAGTTTTTTGAATTTCCAAGCCCAAGTTTCAATTTAGCACTGATCATCTTCTTCATGATGAACCTATCAACTTTTTCTCTCAAGGTTGGATTTTGTATCAGAGACAAATTATATAACATTTCTCTATTGGCTTCATGTTTTTCTTCCAATGTTGTGCTATTTCCATAATATTGTGCCTCATGCACACTTCATCAACCCTATTAATAGGTTTGCTCCACTGTTTAGGATTGTCAGCCTCATCAAATATTTTATTCAAGTTTGTTCCTGGACCACAGAAAGAATACCTTGGTAGATGTAATTCCCCTGGTATTCCAGTTGTTGTAAATTTACTTCCTGATAAAAACTTTTGTATATCTCCCCCTCGGTTGTGTTTGGTGAATTCACTCTTTTTTGAGCCACACACCGAACATGTCCCTTTTTGTATAACCCTATTATTTTTACTTTTAACATACGAGATATTTTTACTCTTGGTTTTCTTTTTACATTTTAGACAATAACTCATTTATTTATGTGAAAAATTCCTACAGAGTGCGAAAACCTTTTTAGTTTCCAACATGCACATTTGAATCTTAATTTTTAAAACATAAAGAATCCTTTGAAATGTCTTCACTCTCTCCTCCATTTATTTAAGAAAAAAAATGTAAAACTTTAATCAAAGTCAATTATACCAACATCATCAATAATATAATCTTTTCCTTCTTTCTCTTCTTCATCTCCACTTTCTCGTTTCATTCTTCTCCCTGAAACTGATGTTAATAGTCTTGATGCATATATTTTTCATGGAGTTGCCAATTCTTTGTTTTCCTCTTCGGTGCGTTGAGATTTATTTATTTTCTGTCATACCTTTGATCTTTTTATCATCTCACTGGTTTCCATATTTTTATATTCATTTATCCTCTCTCTCTTTCCTCCCTCTCCCTCTCCTCCTCCTCCTCTCTCTTCTCCTTCTCCTCCTCCTCTCTCTTCTCCCTCTCCTCCTCCTCTCTCTTCTCCTTCTCCTCCTCCTCTCTCTTCTCCCTCTCCTCTTTCTCTCTCTTCTCAGTTTCTTCAACTCCTTCCCTATCCCTTACTATCCTTGAACCACTTTCACCCCATAGAATATCATACATATATTCATCTGGATTCTGCGATACTCTTGAATCCACAATTATTTTTCTCGTAATAGGAAACCAATAAGATTTGTAAATGATTTCTAAAAGAGTTTTATATTTCATCACCTTTCGAAGTTCATTTTTATTTAATATTTTAATCAAATCTCTATTTGTGGGTTTTTTAACATCAGTATAAGGCCAGTTCTTCATTGAAAAATGTCAATGTTTATGTTCCAATTCATAAGGAATGTAAAATCGAATGCCCTTTTCTTGTAGGTATCCTTGAATGCACAAATTATTATTTTCTTGAAGCCTTCTTGCTGTCATTTATGTATCAGAAATATATGACAGATTAATATGATGACATGTAATACCTCCCCATCTTCCCAGAGTTACAACAGTTTGTATTCCTCAACTTTGTATAATTATCCAATTTCCTTCCTTCTTTGTCATATAAACGATTGCTTCACCATCATATTATTTCCTATTCCCGAAATCGTGTATTTGTTGTTTGCTAATTGTGCTTCCACATATCTCCTGATTCTTACCAAGAGGATAATATTCTTCTTTACGAGACTGATAAAAATCGTGTAGGTCTTCTAGGTTGAATGAAAAAGACCAATTATGTCCTAAATCACATATTATACCTCCATTTCCCTATTCTCATATTTACTATTCTTCCTTCTTTATAAAATTCAGTCCTAAGCAGATAATTGAATTTAATAAGAAAAGGTGTATGGTTTGTTGAACCAGGTGTTGTGGTTGTAAATTCTACTCCTTCAACAAAACATGCCATTTTATTTTAGGATATAAATTGTGATAAATCACTTAATCTCACCAAGTCATTTGCGTCAGTCGGGCTTGGATAATTTATTAATTTACAATAATTTTTCATGTTAATATTTTTTGCTATACTATATTTCTGTCACTCAGCCTGTGCCTTTGTGTAATAATTTGATAAATCAATATCCAGTTCTTGGGATACACCAAAGATAGAACCATCTTTACCACCACAAGTCATTTTTATTAGATTAAAAATAATGTCATTAAAAAATTTATTTTTGTTAAGTTGAAATAACACATATAGACATAATTGACCACAACACTTGGAATTTAATTATTGGACTTGAAATGTTTGACAAACAGCATTCTGAAGAATTTTATTACTTCAACAGGTGGTGGAAGACCAAAACTATCAAAATAATATTTGTCTTGACTATTAAAAATACAAACCCAACGAGAACTGTTTCCATTATTATCTTCTAAGTTCATAATTATATTATTTGTATGTTTAGACACGTTTGTTAATTCATCTCTCATACAAATAACCACATTGTGAATTTTTAATTTCTTACAATATTTGATAAGTTCTGAATTTGATGTTGTATTCTTTCCAAATTCTTTAAACCACTCATCAATGCTCATTTATTTATTCGAAAGATATAATCCATTACCCCTTTTAGTTAATTTTACACCTGCTTGTGCGATAGAAGAAAGCATATCTCCAACTATCAATCTCGCTTTATCAGGCAGACTTTCAAGTTTTTCAGCAAAATCTGCAATTACACCACTTCCACAAATTTGTTTCTCCAACTCTTTGTTATGTCTTTCCAATTATTTTTGAGCCCGGAGTTGAGCCTTCCTTTCGTTGGCAGTTTTCACCGCTGCTGAAATACCACCCGTCAATGCTCCAGCCACACTGAAGCCAGCAAATAAAGGAATTAGAAATGGGAGAAATCCTCTACTCATCTATCTTATTGAGTATTTCTTCAACATTGGTTTTGACATTTTAATTTTAAGTGAGTCAGTATCGTTCAAGATTTTCACCTGTTCTCTTTTGAGCAAAACATCAATTCTTACTGCTCCTTTTCTCTGAATTGTATTAACATTAATCATACAAGGCTTTTGATTTTGAGTACAAGATGATAGTTTATGAAGATTGATTTGATTAACATATACCCCAGTTGGCACTTCACTACTCATTTATTTGTCAAAAAAATTATGTGAGACGAATCATAACACCATTATCTGTATTAATCTGTAATTCTGTTTCTTCCAAAAGCAAACAATATGTATCAACTTCTTCACTCTCTTCTCTTTCAATGTATAGGGAAGTATCCACTCGATTCGACTTTCTAGATTCCCTTTGAGCACTCAGGTCAATCGCATAGATTTTATACAGACCTTTAAATGCTGTCATATCCAAAATGGGTTCTTTATTTCCATTGCTTTCACACACCTTTTGCTAAGACTTTTGTATGCTTCAGCATAATCATTTTTTCCCCAATTAATTTCCAATCTATCTCATGGATAAAATGTTCCATCCAGAGAAATGCGAAGTTATTTCACCGAAGCATTATCACTCAATGCATTATTCTTATCAGTAGCAGTATCACCATCTGGTTTTTAAAAAATGATCCACAGATATCGTGGCTTTTCCTTCCAGAACACCCAAATTCCACGTGTAAGTGGTTTGGTTTAGTTTAACGTGTTGACATCTTCTTTTTAGGTATGATACATTGAGTGGTTTCTGTGAGTTAAGTCTTCTATTCAACATCTCTTCTGTTTTAAGATTAAGAGTATATTCACTAATATACCAACTAATTTCATCAATTAGAAATTTATTCTGATCAGCAAAAGCAGAAGCCATACCAAAAAGCAATCTATTTTCATTATCATTCCTTTGCAGTTGAAATCCAATTTTAAGACCATACAGAACTTTATCATGATCACAAAATCCAAATATACCTTGAAGAGGAACTGCCACAGAAAAACTATTACCTGTTTTTGTATCATCATGATGCATTCCTTTCCTTTGACTATATCCAGGGTCTGTGATTGTTCCCGTTGCCAGATTAGGAATAAAACCTTTGACAGCCCCCTTTCCCATTCTATCACAAAATGAATATAGTGTAAATTTCATCATTTCAGATGTAGCAGAGACATAATCAACCGCTTCAACTTCTTGTGTTCCAATATACAAACGAACACTATCAAACATTTTCCAGAAGAAATCATTTACGAGTGTAGCGTTTGTGGTATTCGCAGCCTTAGTTAATGTAAATTTTAACAACAAGAAACTTTTGGCTCGATTCAAATAAGTTTGTTGATTATTTATTTCAAAACTTTTTGTTCCATTTGCATTCCAGTCTGTTCCAGTTGTGGCATTTACCTTGAAGTAGTCTTCTTTTTAGTGGAGTTTGAGATGACAATGGTATCATCCAAATCATAGATACTATCAATTGCTTCCATACTTGTATTTATTAGGGAAAAAAGATATTAAAACTTTTGAAACCCTGACCCAAGTATTTGAATTATTTTCTGTCGTTCTTGGGGAGACAACTGACTTTTGCCTTTCTTAATTTCTTTTATTGCGTGCAATTTATGAGAATCCTTTTGGGCATCTTTTATACTCTTTATAGCACCCGCTACATTTCCCACAGCAGAAGCAGTTGAACCAATTAGGTCTTTATGTTTAAGAATAGTTGAACCTATACCCATTAGAGTATCAATTGTCCCATCTCCTTTTTTTCTAAATTGATGTCCGACACCCTTTTGTCTCTTCGGTTTATCCTCTACCAAGATACATACCTTCACCCATGTAGTATGGGGAAAGGAACATCCCATCCCCTGTAATTATTTTATATTTTCCCAACTCATATTTCCTCACAATAACCATCGTATTTATTTTTTGGAAAACTTCACGTAGGTGAGTTCTGATGGATATAATTTCTCCATTAAAAGAAATCGTGTGATTATCTTGGTCAGTTATCCTAAACTTTACTCTGTGTATGGTTTTTCCTGACACAGGAAAAAAAACCCAGATTTTTGGGTTCCATATTTAATTTATAACCAATTGGGGTTGAGTATGCGCTGAATGAAAATATAGTATTTGTTCTTATTCCATCATTATAAGTGCCATCAATCAAATCACAGTGAATTAATACCGAATTTATGCCTGAGGATATTTGAACGACATTATCACTGTAAAATGTCCCATTAGTTTCAATCTTTTTTGAGGAGAAACCCAATAACTCTCAAAATGAATTATCAATTGTGAAATCAACTTGTAGTTATTTTTACATTTAATCGTTGATTTTGAAGTATGTTTTTGAATATCTATAACAATATTTTTTGGTTCATCACCCTGTTCTTTCATAAGGCGAGCAATTTCGGAAGATATTTGAGAAATCTCATATGCTCCTGGTGAAACTGTTATCGTTTTGTATCCACTTCCCGGATTATAACTAAACTTGTCATGTTTCTCGGTGATATTAAACAAGGTATTATAAGTTTCCATAGACAATAAAGACGCCTCATTTTCTTTTGTTGCGTAAAGTTGTAGTGGGTATGGGAATGAAGATGTGTGGTCGCATGTTGTGAAATTAAAATAAACGATTGTGCTCCTCATCTTATTTAATATGGGATAAAATGTCTTTGTATTGACATTTATTAATTATTTTAATGTTCATCAACTGGTCTAAAATGGCTGATGCTTCATTAAAACAATAGTTATTTCCAGAATTCTTACTACCTAACATCAATAACAGTCTATTAACTAATTGTGATGGGTCATTTGGAAGAAAAGTAACACCTGAACCAAGGCTACTTAAAGCCTGAATGATGTGTTTCTCCTCATTCTTCCTACTTTTACCAGATAGACTAATCCTATAATTAAGAGAGTCCAGCAGATCAATATATACTCTATCATCCTTTTTTTCATATCCAATGATTTATCAAAATACTTTGATTCATCCCTCACAGTTGAACCTTGTTTTCCATCTCGTGTTCGAAGAAACATTAATCTCGGAGTTAGTTAAATAGGGGGTTCAGCAGAACTCAAGAACCTTAATTCATCATTAAATATGAATCCCTTTTCTCGAACAAGATGAAATATTGCTGGTTGTTCTGTTGGAATGAGTCCTGCTTTTGTTTTGTTTTTTTTAATCCGCTGAATATTCAATGTTTTGAAGAGCTTTCACAATATAATCTTCCTTTATATCGTCCAGTTGTTGAAATAATCCTTCATCATCATATTCTAATTCTCCTCTGTGCCCTAATTCTTCCTCCATCATTTGACTGAAATCTTTTAACATTTGAAACTTTTTAGCAGTATATTCGATTGTGGAACCTAGTCTGGTGTTGGCTTAGTGGTTAGGGTGGCGGCTTGGGATCCCAGGGTCCTGAGGTCAAGCCCCGTTGGCTGCTGAATTAACACCAGGGGGTTGACTCAGCCTGTCATCCTTCTGAGGTCGGCGAAGTGAGTACCAGTGTACTGGTCCCGGTGTATGCCCCGGTTAGAATAGGTGTACCATATCCCTGTGTGTGTCGTAAGAGGCGACCAGGGTTGGCGTCAGGAAGGGCATCCGGCCATAAAACATTGCCTCAAGAAAATTGCCCAACCCCTGCACAGCAGGGAAAAATGGCTGTAAAAACGGTCTTTTTTTTTTTATTCTATTGTGGGAACTGTGGAAGCATCTATAATGTTTTCTTTTAGTGCTTTAAAAAATTTCTCTTGTTAGCTCGCCTGTTCAAAGAACAGAGAGCTATAGTGATACCCCTGGCGTGAGCGTGAGCGTGAGCGTGAAAATGTTAAAGTTTTTGGTGCAAGTTATTTCCTTTCTAATGTTTTTATCTACCACACTATTTTTTACTGATTACAGTGTACAAATACATCTACTGCTTTAAAATTATTTGGATCAGACTTCACTGCAATGCTTTATAAAAAATATTATTGGACTGGTCTTTTAAAAACGATAAATGTATAAACAGGTGAGCATTGGGTGGCTTTGACACCAACTCTGGTTTTCTTTCAAACTAGCATAACCCACGCTCTGCACGACATGTTGGGGTGGGTGTGTTTGAGAAAGGAACTGATGCAGAGTATCAGTAGTAATTTTACTTTAATGCATTAAGTGTAATACGATTTCACTGTTTCAGAACCATTTTATTTACTTTTTTTGTACCATTCACCTCATATGGTCTTTGAGATAATGTAAGCCGAATATCACGTTACTCAAGCGCAGAACAAAGTGGAAGATTGTGCGCCACAAAACCACAAACTCGGAAATAATATATAAGATGCTTCTTTACCCGTTAGTTTCTGTCTGCGTTTCTTCTTTATGTCTTCCTGTTGTTTTACAACTTTTGAAATCAACTCTTGATGCTCGCTCTGATGGTTACCATACCCAAGGAGTTGCAGTAGCTGTGTCCAAGAAGCAGACCCCAATGATAATTGAGGTATCACCGGTCAACGAGCGTATTATGAGATTAAGGATTCATCACTCCTTAGGTGTCATTTCCCTGGTCTCTGTTTATGCTCCGACTGAGGCGAGTGATCTCACCGTGAAGGACGCATTCTACGCCACACTCGAGTCTGTGGTTGATCAGTGCCCCAGACGAGATACACTTCTAGTCTTGGGGGATTTCAATGCATCGACTGGAACTGATAGGGATGGTTATGAGGTGTGTGTTGGTCCCCATGGGTCAGGAACTATGAACCAGAATAGCACTAAGTTCCTTGACTTTGCAAGAAGTCATGGACTTAGGGTGGCTGGTTCATGGTTTCAGTGCCCACAAGCTCATCCCTGGACTTGGTATTCCAACGCTGGCGGTGTGGCAAAGGAGATTGACCATGTCCTCATTGACGGTCGTTGGAGGATGATCCAGAACTGCAGGGTCTACCGGAGTGCTCAGTTCCTCAATATTGACCACAGGCTTGTTGTAGCAACTCTAAAGCTGCACCTTAAATCCTGGAGAATGGTACCATCCCAGCCTAGGCTGGATGTTGCCAAGCTCAGGGATGAGAGAGTAGCTGAGGAGTTTGCGAACAGGCTGAGTGGACACTTGTGGGGTCTGGGTGCTTTGGGGGGTCCTGAAGAGTTGTGGAGCACCTTCAAGACCACCGTCCTTGATGTTGCCGGTGGATGCCTTGGAGCTCACCGCAGGGCAAAGAAGAATTTTGTCTCTCAAGGGACACAGGATACCATTGACGAGAGTCACAGGGCCAGGCTGAATGGCAGAGCTGAGCTGTTCAGGGAGCTGAGGCGTAAAACTGTACGTGCACTGAGGGTGGACAAGGAGGCCTATGTGCGAGGAATCTGTGAGGGGGTAGAGCATCACCTGTGGACAGGTGATTCTCGTCCCGCTTACAGGGGAATTCGCGCATTACGTTCATCCAAGCCCATCCCTCGGAGCACTGCAGTTCGAGCAGAGAGTGGTAGGCTCTTGACAGAGGAGTCTGAAGTGAAGGCCCGGTGGGCCAGTTACTTTGAGCGGTTGTACCAGGCTGATCCCCCAGCTGTCGAGTTGGACGTCAAGGGTGTTACAATCCCTGTTGCTGACCCTCAAATCAACTGTGGTCCACCTTCGCTTATGGAAACACGGGCTGCGGTGAACCAGTTGAAACGGGGCAAAGCTCCAGGGATCTGTGGCATCCATGCCGAACTTCTCAAGGCTGGTGGAAATGCTGCACTCGTGTCGTTGCATGCAGTTTTGTGCTCTGCCTGGAACACAGGCATCATCCCAACTGACTGGAAGAGGGGCCTTGTTGTCCCTCTCTGGAAAGGGAAGGGTGATCGCCAACACTGCAACAACTACCGAGGGGTGACGCTGCTCTCAGTGCCGGGCAAGGTCTTTGCTCGGATAATTCTTGATAGGGTTCGCCAACATCTGCTTGAGCACCAGCGTCCAGATCAGTCAGGCTTTACACCAAAGAGGTCAACGATTGACCGTATCCTTGCACTTCATGT
>NC_140972.1:19732871-19765371 GCF_056783735.1 Eptatretus burgeri
GTTTCCTGTGTCAAAACTAACATACAAGCTTTCATTGATGTCTTGGATGCTGATATTTTGTCTGTTCCTGTTTGTGGCGAGGATGGTGAGATCAGAGAGATTCACTTACTTTGGCAGTGATATTCATGTATCCGCATGTTGTGAGCCAGAGGGCGAGAGATGTTTCGGTTGGGCCTGGGGAGTCATGAATTCATTGGACCATGGGGTGTGGCACTGTCAGTACCTATGCAGCGGGACGAAAGTCCAAGTCTTCAAATTATTGGTGCTTCCAGTGTTGTTCTTCAGATGTTATATTTGGACTCTGAACAAAGATCTGAGACGGACTCTTAACTCCAGTTATCTTTGGAGAATCCTTGGCTATCACTGACCAGACTTTGTATCCAAAGAGCATTTGCTGAGAGAGACTCAGATGAGATTTTTTCCCTGTATAGTCCGTGAGCATCATCTGTAGTTGACTCGACATGCGGCTTGTTTTCCTGATGCTGATCCTGCTCACCAGATTCTCTTAGCAACGGATCCTTGGGTAGAGGAGGCCAACAGGCCGACCATGTGCCTTGTTGTTGCAGCAGGTGATCACCATCTCAAGGAGATGGAGATCGGCCTGGCATCTGCCTGGGGGATGGCCAGACTGGATCCTCTGGAGTACCTGCGGAAATTGGACACAGCGATGCGCTGTTCCAGTGCATATTCCCATATCTGACCTGGCCTACCCATTCCCGCTCACCCCTTCCTCCCACTGGACCCCATATAATTTTAATAAAGTTTTAAAATTTAATATGACATGAGTAGGCACAGAATGTGAGCTGTACTGCATTTGAAATCATAAAACCATCTGTTTTTTCAGTTCTCTGATTAAGTTTTTTTTTTCATGCTTAAAACCATGTACCCATTTGTATAATGCAATATACACCTTAAGTTGTGGTCCATCTGAAACGATTTTCTTCCATGACGACTTTTATTTGAAAAGCTGTGATTGCATCGTAAAGCTTTTGGTTATCTCAATTGACATGTTGTATTTTGGAGACATATGCTACCCTTGAATGGTGGCAATTATGTTATGAGATTGCTTTGACTGAAAAACCTTCCTGCCATTAGAGTTGGAGCGCGGACTGCAGGAGCTGGAGATCCAAGTGATGTGCCGTCAGATTCTCATGGCTCTTGATTACCTGCACAGTCACCGCATAATCCACCGGGACCTGAAGGCTGGAAACATTCTCCTCATGCTAGATGGAAGCGTCAAATTGGGTGCGAATGAAACTGGGGGAGTACAGAAGTGTTGGGGTTTATAGCATGAAATAAATGTCTCGGTGAGAGTGAATTATATAATGACTTTCACAATGTCAAGCTACAAGTCTGTTGTGGAAGCAAATTGGTCTTTATATTCAAATTTGATGGTAAATATCTTGCACTGTGTTGTCGCAGTAAGCCACAGCTCTGGTAATTGCAAGATTAGTTGGGTTTTTTTTTTAAAACCCTTTCATTGCAAAGGTCACATTGTATTCTCTGTTTAGGTTTTCTGCCATACCACGGCTGTTTGTATGTCATTTGACATGAACATTATGAAATTGCAACAGTAATTGTGATCGAGCTCCAAACCTTCCATTAATAATAATGTGCTTTTCATCATGTAGGCTTTTGCAATTTGCAGGACAGCTAGCACATTAAGACAGCTCTTTTCGAGAAAGAGGTTTCATTTTGGATTTGAACATAGAGAGGTTTGTCAAAGAATGGATGTCAAAAGATAGTGTAATCCATTATTTTCTGACCTACTTCCAAATGGTTTGATCACCCACTCATTTCAGCATAATTTGTGGTGCCATGAGAAAGTCTTGCTGAAAAAAGTGACTGAAAAAGTGAAGATGAGGAAACCAGGTCATTCAAATATTCAGACATGAATATATGAAATGTTAAAAATCAGAATTGAATTGCAATACGATCAGAGCCAGTGTTGAGGCAGTGATTTTTCTGTGATCGTGGAAAATGGACCGAATTCAGAGTGTATTAAATTACAGATAAAAGTCATGACTAGGTCGAATTACCAAGAAAATATTCACTCAGCTGTCTGATTTTTGTGTGGGCAGTTCTCCATACACTTGATTCTGACAGCATAATTACAAAAAGTAGTAAAAATAAATAAATACACTGCAATTTGATGCACAAGTGATACTGTCGACACAATCTACAGCCAATGCTTCGGACATGCGTCGCTATGAATCTCAATATCGATTACTGGCACTACTGAATAAAATTCTGTCTTACAACCTCTGGAGTACCCAATCAAAATGAAATTTGATTTGAATGTCGCCCCATTTTGTTGACAATTCCATGAAAATATTGCTCGCGAGTACGATCGCCGGCGAAAACTGCATGCAACTTTGGAGAAATTTTTAATGGTAAAAAAATTGTCAAAATACAGACGAGATTACAAAAGATTTTTCGCAAAAAAAACAAACATGGTGTGTTTATGTCAATGTACATACTGCCACGTCTACGTACTTCCTTTGCAGGTGAGCATACCTGGACGTCGTAATCTTGCAATATTAAATAACACAATTCTCTGTTTGTATGTACGTCTGAAAATCATAGAAAAAAAACACGGCTGGCCCAATCTCCAGCAATTTTTACGCATGTGCTGAGGGTACACATGGTCAAGTCATGGACACAAAAAAATCCCCCCACACCTGTGAGGATGGGGAACTGACTTGCGCTTTTCCCTTGTACACATGGCACAGTGCAAGTGGTTTACTGACCCCTGCTGGAGATGGGGATTACTTGTCACAGCACAAAATATATTTACTCCACCTCCCCCAATAACCCTCCCCCCCCTCTTATCCAGCATGTGTTTCCAATCGTATTAAAATACAGTGTGAAATTCAGCAAGACTTTCTCATGGCACCACAAATTATGCTGAAATGAGTGGGTGATCAAACCATTTGGAAGTAGGTCAGAAAATAACGGATTACACTATCTTTTGACATCCATTCTTTGACAAACCCCTCTATGTTCAAGTGAATAGACAAACAGACGTTTGCCTATTCACTTGTAGAATCAAAAATTATTTGGCCGATCTCCACCAAATTTTGCACACCTATTGCGAATACCCTGGCTCAGGTCATGTGCACAAAATATGTCCTCTGCTCGGGTGGGTTAACTACTTGCGATTTTTCACCTGTGCACGTGGTACCTTTCACATTGTTTGCGCAGCCTCGCGGAGGGACGGGGTATTACTAGCCACGGGCACAAAATATATTCCCTCCCTCCCCCACTCATTCCCTAACCCCCTCCTCTGAAGCCGCTTTCAGAGGGAGTGGGTGTGTGTTCAAGATTCATTTCGTTTGTCGTGCTATATCCCATGGATCCAGTTTCCACATTTTCCCACCTTCCGTTAACTGAAGGTGTCAAAGACAATTTTTAATAAACAGGATTGGTATTTTTGGCATACTATCTGAACCCAAGACTTGTGATCCTGGGATTGCAGCTTAAAACCTCATTACATTGTCACGTCCATCATCTACTAATTTCCATGTAAGTTGTTTGGAAATGCCCCTGATGTTTACTCCTGTCTTTGTCCTGGAGGGGTACACAGTTTGTCCGAGCTCCACCTTTAGCCCAAGAACAATGTGTGGTCAATTCTCGCTAATTTTAATTTATCCCTCTCGGAAATCGTTCAAATTCATGTTTATTTTTTTGTTGATATAATTATGTATTTAAGTTGGAATTATCACTGTATAAAAATTAAAAGCTGTCCATTCACTTCTATACTTCACTGAACATTGGCCACTGATCGAAGCTTCTAGGAACTCGATAGAGATTGATGTACAAACATGAGATACAACACAAATGGAAAAAAAGAAGACTTCTTTACCTACATTAGATAATACAGATGGCCTCCATGGGGATGCAGATCAAGCAATGTTACATTGTAGTGGGCTTTCTCAGGCATTTGTTGTTTACCACTGTGGGAAACGAGGTGAGGCTGACACTTTGGCCATGACCCTTCGTTGCCTGAATTGTCAGCCTCACCTTGTTACCAAAGGCAGTAAACCTGTGATTTCTCACCCTTTGGTTTGGGAAGATCTGTTGTTGCTTTCTTTGCTGATGCAGTCCTACACACAAGTTTAAGTCTTTTCCGAGACCACTCTTCCCCATTATATTAACATTTGTACTGCAGGACCTGATTTAAGGTTATTTGGCTGTTTGTTTGTTTTTCATTTAGCCGATTTTGGAGTATCAGCCAAGAACAACTCTACATTACAGCGACGTGACACATTCATTGGAACTCCATACTGGTATTATTGGAATTTTACATGTTTTAGAAAGCTGGCTATGCTGATAATAGTACTGCGATACAAGTCGTGCAATCTGCTCTCTCAATCCCTCAATCGCATTTCTCTCAGGATGGCACCAGAGGTGGTGATGTGTGAGACCATGAAGGATGCCCCGTATGACTGCAAAGCTGATGTGTGGTCTCTTGGTATCACTCTCATCGAGATGGCAGAACGTGAGCCACCTAATCATGAAATGAACCCTATGCGGGTCTTACTGAGGATTGCAAAGTCAGATCCTCCAACCCTCACCTACCCCTCTCGCTGGTAATAATGGCTTCGTTGTATAGAGTCTTGTCTGCATGTATTTGTATTTTTGTTTGCATCACTCTTGGTTGTTCCCCGAGTTAAAACACCAAAGCACTTCTTGCTAAGGTGCCATTTCGACAATGTCGTCGTGACTATTGCTTCGGTGCGTGCTTTAGAGGCAGCCTTTAAGGAAGTGATGAAGTGTACTGCTGAGTTTTTGAAGATGTCTTGAGTCTGGCATTGAGAGTATTTGTGGAAGTCAGAGAGGCACGTCTCCTTGTATCGAATTGGGACATTTGTGAAGAAAGTCATAAATGACTATTTGCAGACATTTAACATAGCGCCGTGTGTGTGTTACCAATGGGGTGTGTGTGTGTGTGTGTGTGTGTGTGTGTGTGTGTGTGTGTGTGTGTGTGTGTGTGTGTGTGTGTGTGTGTGTGTGTGTGTGTGTGTGTGTGTGTGTGTGTGTGTGTGTGTCTTTTCTGCATTGTTGAGCTTGGTGTTTGACAATTATTTTATTGAAAGTAAACATATCAACCTGATGTTTGCCTTCGTTTGTTGTTGTTTTGTTTTGTTTTTCATTTCTCTGTTTGCTTTGGATTGGTGAATGACAGGTCACCAGATTTCCGAGACTTCCTCAGTAAATCCTTGGACAGGCACCCTGAGGCGCGATGGAGCTCTGGGCAACTGCTTCAGGTGGGACATTTGCAGTATGGGAAAACCAATAGGAAGAACAGGAATGTGTTTTAACAGTGAGGTGAAGGGAGGGTGGTAGTTTTGTTTGTTGAGATGACTTCAAAGAAGGGAGTCTTTGGGGAATTGTGAATACACAGTTCCATTTCTTGTCCTACATTTTGTGTGACACGAGTGTGTTGGCGCTTTGTTAAATTAAGACAAAAGTTGAGAAGTAAAATGAGACTGAATATGAAAAATTCTTATTCCATTTGTAGATTAGCCAGAAGACTGGTAAGTTGTCCATTTTGTATTTTGCAGTCATTGATAAATAATTATTTATAATAATTATTTATATATAATAATTATAATAATTATTTATAATTGATAAATGATTATAATCATCCTTTTATGCTGGTTTGCCGACCCACCAAACGATTTGATAGAAGTACCATTCTTACTTTATGCTTGGCAATCATTTTTTTCACTTTATAATCGTAAAGTACCACCGGATAAACCAGTTTTTATCTAAAATGTATATAAAATGAAAAGATTTCTGAGTATGAATCATTGTGCTGATTTTGCATCCCACATTATAAAACCAGTTTTAAATCTTCCCTTTGACTTTTTACAGCCCTTTTTGATTCCTTTTAAATATTATCAATCCCTGACTATAATTCAGGATTTCATTTTTTTTAATCTCCATTTTGTTCTTTCACCATTTCTATGCAGTGCTTTTGCAGAAGCTTTTTGATAAAGTACTATCGAAGAAAAGTGGGTGAAATTGACAGGATGTTGATTGACGTAGGCGAACTGCCATGGCTTACTGCCATGGGAAGCAAGGAGAAGCTGACATTTAATAACTATTCGTTGGGGAAAAAGAGAGAGAAGGGATGGGGGCAAAAGTTAATGTAGGCTGGGGTGGGTCATAGAGGGGTCAGGGATGAGGTGCCGTGTGGAGGTGGCAATGTTTGATTTTGACAGGGAGAGTCAGAGGTTAAAAGTCAAGAGGATGGAATGAGAGAAAAATGTGTGACAGAAGATCAGATAGATAAACTAAAGCAACTGTGAAAGCGGTACAATTAAAAATAATATAATAAAATAAAAATAATCATATAATTCTGATTTTGATTGATGTGCTATACTCTATTATAGAGTGTCGGTGCTGCTGAAGCAGTTTCTTGCCAAGGGTCATCCTGGGTGGTTTGCCATTGCCTTCCCAGCAATAGTTTTTGGAGGAATTTGTAATTTGTTCAAGGTGCCGACGGTAGTTCACCTACTATTCATGAAGGACACCTTGAAATCATTAACGTCCCCTAACTAACGCCAGCAAACTTCCATCCGAGGGATGGCAAACACATTCATGATCCATCCTGCCAGTGAAACATTGGGATGACTGTTTATGGTTGTGTTGGGATTCAAACCTATACTAGACATCTTAGGGATGAGTGTGTGTACCTTTAGGCCATCCTGCCCAACCCAATAACAATATCGTAAATAAAATACTAAAATTGCAAAGAAAAAAAGAAAAACTAATTTAAATTAAAATATAAAGGGGGAGATAAAAGTACAGGAAAAGTCAAGGAGAGTGAGAAGAGAAAAACAGCAGGAGAGGTTAGATTGATGAAATGAGATGAAATAAAACATAAGGGAGGAAAAAACAAAACAGATCGAAAGGATTGAAAAGTTGCAAGAAACGGGAGGTTTTAAATGATTGAAATGAGCTTGTTGATTCCATGGGGAGCAAACGTGCCGATGCCGTTGATAAAGTTTTGCTCTTTGTGCTTACAACTGTCTGTTGGGCTGAAGTCGAGAGAAATACGGGAGACTAACATGTGACTGAACAAATATCCGGGAAGGTTGAAGTGTCGAGCAACAAGCTTGACAATAGCTGTTTGGGTTACTTCGTACATCAAACAAGTGTTCATAGAGGCAATCACCCAGTATTCGTCCATTTTCACCAATGTAGATTTTCCTTCAGAGTGCAGGTCATATTTGTGGAGGTGCAGTCAAAGTGGTCAGTGATGTGAATACTGCTTTTGTGTCCTGAGAGAAAAGTGGTTGTGTCGCTGCAACTCTGTGAACACTTGAACGTTCCTGGTGGGAGGTCAAATGGACAATGGTCCTTTAACCAGGGAATTTCTTTATTTTCTGTCCCACCTGAAAGAGATGAGTGGCAGTTGTGGGAAAAGCAAGGCAGTATCAGGATCGTTCTGTAAAAGCTTGAAGTTCCTCTTAATTATGTTCCTGACTCAACGGTCGATGGATGGTTCATCAATATGAATTCAGGCGTGCTCCAGTGCATCAGCGATGACTATGAACAATTTATCAACTTTGTCGATTCCTTCCACCCTGATCTCAATTTCACATTGGAGATTTCGAGTACGATGTCACATACAGCACAATGTCAGCGAGGTGATCAGCAGAAGATTTGGTTAATGATGCATGGAGGAACTCAATGAGTACCTCTTCGTTTTTTTTCCCCTTAGAAAACTTTTACATTGCTTTGGAAGATTCTGTTCATCTCCAAACAATCGTCATAACTGTGCAGTTGACAATGTGGAAGATCAGTGATTGTGCTCATCAAATTTTATGTCGCTATCAGGATAGCGGTCAAACACAATGTCCCCACTGGTATTTATCGTGTTTTGCCTGATTAACTCTCCTGGTAAGTACCTGTATTGCTCATTGGCGAAATGTTTTGGGCAACACACTGACTGTTATGGCTTGGATCATCGCCATTCCATCCACAATGAGGATGTATCCAGCAGGAATATCCTCTGCCCTGCAATCTCCATCATGTTGTTTGAGATACTGCAGCAGGTAGCCTTATTTTTACCAAGGGACCCATTTGTTGTTGTGAGTGAATAAGATGCTGCTTCAAAGGAATAGAAAAGATCTCTCCAAGTTGATGTTTCTACTTCTGCCAATAATCAGATATCACAGAAACAGTTTTCTGTCACTCTGCAGAACGAGTTCCTCATGGGGGTTTTTCATGTGGAGCACTGGTTGTTGCAGGGCTCTGGAAATGAAAGAATTTCTCAGACGTTAAACCACGATGGCTTTTGTGCATTTTACCTTTTGTGGCACAATTACACAGGATGATATTTCCTGGATATATTGGGTCATCTGGCATTTGACATGAAGCATCTGAGGGAGTATGCTAACAAACACAGCTTGGCCAGTACTCACAGTTCATCTCTTTTATGATGGATGAAGTTGGTATAATCCTGGTTGCCAGTTTTATGGTATTTCATGTCAAGTGTCACACAGTCCTGCCCTCTGATTTGAATTACGATGCTTTCATCTGCTTTCATCTCTGCTTGTCTCAGCAACCCCATAACATAAACAATGAATTCAGCAGACAGAATGACTAATATTTTGGTGACAGTAAATAGACCTGCAGTAAAGGAGATTTTAATAAATAAATAAATACAGACATAGATGAAACAGCTATGCTCTTTATTCTTTCTGACCTATTCATCATAGCCGATAACAAATCCCATAACATTTATTACCCACTGATACCTACCTGCATCAGTAGTTTCAGCCGGAGCAAGCTCGTCTCTCGTTCGTTATCATCCCAATGCGATGAAAGGGTTTGGCTTCTTGCATGTGATACATGTGTTTGGCAACACATGCTTGACATGGGCAGGAGCTGCATTGCTGAGCAGAGACTTTTCAGCTAACGTAAACTTCTCGGTGCAGCTTGATGTAACCTATCAGTTGAAGGGACTCTGACGAGGATTACGACACCTGATGTGGCAACAATAATGTTCTCTGCTGCACTTCCAGCTCTTTGAATGCATCATTTGGTAGCCCTCTCAATTTTGGACTTGTTAAATTGGGAATAGCAGTTTCGGAGGTATCTATACAAGTCGACATCATCAGGCAAAGCCTTCATCCCCAGGTCACTACACACAAGAGCAATTCACTTTTCAGCACCATCACCGAGGTTCTTGCACTTACCTGCACATTCACACTGCTGTCGATTCACAGTAGTAAACGGGGTCACTTTTGATGTTTTCTTTGTTCAATACATGCAGCAAACAAGCCAGGTTTCAGGAGGATTTCGTCAATTCGCTCTTCACTGGTGGCTGATATCTTGGATTTTTACATATCATAATGAGCTTTGTAGTCAACTGTACCCACAAAAATTTATCTTAGCTAATTGGTTGAGATGAGATGAATTATTGCGGATAAGTCAAAATTCTCTTATTTGTGCAACTTCTGCTCGTGTCAACAAGTGTATTTACATTCTATGAATAAATATGAAGTAATGAACAAATAAATGACGATGGCCCATAGCTTAATTTATATTATACATATATTTTTAATTTCAACAATTTTTATTTTTATTTTTTGTAATTTTAATATTTCATTACTATTTGTTTTTTTTCTCTATAAATTATATATATATATATATATATATATATATATATATATATATATATATATATATATATATATATATATATATATATATATATTGTTGCGGTCTTCGCGCCCGCCGGCGTGCTGACGGCCACGTAACTCGAATCGCGGCACGTCGCCCACCGGACGGACAATCCAGTCGTGACCCTCTCGGACTAACGCCGGGAACCAGTCACGGGTGGACCTTTCGGTCTCACCGCGATCGAGCCAATCAGCCCCCGCGTGGGATAGGGTTGCTCGCCAAATTCGACCTACCTAAGTACCCACGCGGAGGGTAGACCGGGCGATCGCACCTCGCCGCAGGTCGACTTCGGACACGGGCCACTTAAGCGACCCGTTCCGTACTATCAGAATAACCGAGCGGTGTTATCGTCGACCTCGACGGTTCGATTAATTATCGGGCGTATTCAGCCCACGACCAACCCTTCACGTGAAGCAAGATGAGGATTCAAAGAAAGAAATGACGAAGCGAAGCGGGAGAACAGTTCAATAATAAAGCACATTTATTCGCGGCACACGGAAAACACACATATTCAATTCCACCAAAAGCACACAAAAAAAAGAAAACACAATTCCATTTACACAAAAAGCAAATATAAAAGTGAAAACAATGCAGAGCTAATACCGACTACCGAGCACACGGCAACACTTATACAATTTTACTTCACAGACGGCGCCGACAACACATACCCAAAACCAAGGAAAGAATACCCCCAAGAATGAGGCGGGCCTGAGGCCGAGACCGGGTCGCGCCTACCCGTCTGGTGATGAGACGCGGAGCGGCGATGGCGCCTCACTCCGCGGGCCTCGCGGACAGTGTCTGGCAGGGGGTGGGAAAGGGGCCCCCTTGGTCGCACTATCTCAGCGCGGGGGGAAACAGGAGGGGGTTGCTGATGCTCGGGGTATAGAGGATCTTTATTATCCCTGGTGTGCGTCTCCACCTCGGCCAGGTCGCGCTGCCGGCCTTCCTCGGGCGTGCAGCTCCCGGCACCGTCGCGAGCACCCCCTCGTCTGCCTTCGCCGCTGCCGCCTCTCCGCCTCTGGACTCTCCACCCTGGACTCTTCTTTGGGCTCTCCTCGTTCGACTCTCTTCAGCTTCTCCAGCTACTGCAGGCTTCGGGCTCCAGACTTCCACACGGCTCTGACTGACGAACACGGTCCTTTTATCCCCCCGTAGCTTCGCCTTTGACCCCCTCCCTTTGACCTTTCATCTCGCTCCCCATTGGCCCGAGAAAAAGTGGGCGTGAAGGCTTTTTGATCCACAAATTTGCATATATCGATCGTCCTGGAGGCGGGGCCAAATCGTCCCTCGCTCACCGATTGGACGGCAAAAAGTGGGCGTGTGTCGTTTTTGATCCGTTTTTGAAGCACAAAATCCGTGATTTTGTACACGCTGTTCGACGCGCGCCCTGCACGAGTCCAACACCGGTACCCACAGCGGGGCAAGAACGGTGGCGATGCTACGGTTGCGAGGTGTGACGTGAAGGTCGTGGCGGTTGTGGTGAAGCGGCGTTGTGGTTGGTGGTTGATGTTGTGGTTGTGGTGGTAATCATGGCGGTTGGTCCAAAATAAAGATAGTAAAAGAAAAACGGCTATCCTGAAGAGTCGCAGCACGCATAAATGACATGTATTCCCACTAGACAACGGGTTTGGGCCTAACTACACATGCACTTACCGAGATACCTCACCTAAGGGACCTGAATGGTGGTTTGCGAATTTGGTAACCACAACACTATCCCCTCCCCTTTTTACAGACTCGTCCCGAGTCGTCAAATTTTCGTGTACCATCATGTGTAGTTTTCCCCTAGTACATTTTACCTACGGATCCCTGAGTGCGACATTCATGGTATTCGTGTCCCCAAAATAAATAACCTGAGGGCTGCGTAACTACCTAAACAAACTCACTCACACGGACGACTTAAATAAAATTGCCGGCGCTAGACAGACATGCCGGGGGCGCACTCATATTTACAGTACATCTTAACCTTAACTTGCAAATTTTACACTAAACCATGGCCCAGGATCATTGAACTCTGCAAAAAGAAAGCAGTTAGCAGGGAGCCAGGCTGCCCGCATGCAGTCTCTGACTCAAACAATGCAGGTGACAGGGAACGTGGCTGGCTGCTCACACGCAGTCCAAGGCCTTCCTTTTTGAACTGAACGCAGTGAACCACAACGGTGCATGGGCTGCACAACGCAGTCTCCGTGCCAGCTCAAGTGGCACACGCAATGAGCACAACGAATGGATGGATGAACACAAACACGGTGCACGGGCCGCCACTGCAGGCCCGTGTTGTAGCTGCCAACAGGGCAGTTCTTGCAGCTTGCAAACTGTTGCCTTGATCCTGGCGCACATGGCAATGAACAGGGGGGGGGGCAAAGCAAAATTGAACCGGGCTGGTGAACGTGGGCAGTGGGCATGGCATGGCAAAGGCAGCAGGCAAACACAGCCCGCAGAAGAAGGCCGCTGCAGGCAAACACAGCCCGCAGATGAACTGGCCGGCACAGGCCTCGAAGAAAAACAGCCAGCAGATGAACTGGCCGGCACAGGCCTTGCAGCACACAGCTGCTGATGAACTTGGCCGGCCTCCGCCTTGAAGCAAAACACGGCCAGCCGATGAAGTTGGCCAGCCTTTGCCGTTCAATGGAGGTTGGTGGAGGGAGTGCGGTGGTGCTGGCCACTTGGAAGGCGGGCTCGGACCTACCTACCTGTCTCCCTCCCAACCTATCGCCTTTGCCTGTCACTGTACATACCCACGCCCTTAATTTGTCAAACCCCAATTTAGCCCCAACTTATTTTTTTTTTATTTTTACTTTTATTTTTTACTTCCCCTCTATAAATCGTCCCCTAACCCCCTTTATCGTCTTTGTTCAGCTAACCTATCCTGTCACCTAGCCTACTCCCAACCCCTACGTTCCCTTCCCGGAGGGGAACAAGGGAGAGCTAACGTCCCGTGTCGAGGCCCAACGAAGCCTCAGAATGGCCTCCCCAGAGTTCGGCGATCTAACCCAAAGTGGGTCCAGCGGCCCACAACGACAGCGAGGGGATGGATGGTGCGGAGGGGTACATCTCCTAATCTACCCGAACCATTTAACTGTTAAACTACCCCGGGGCTTTCAACAAGCGCCTCTCGCTTAAAGTATTGGTTCTAACAACCCAGATTCCCGTCGCCTGTGTTGGTGTCCTCACAATTTCGGGCCTCGCCCCCCAATTTTCTCTCCGTGCCCTCACACGGTCTCCTGGCTGGGACACGTGGCTCCCTTTGGCAGGCACGACCCTCTGCCGAATCTCCCGCTATGGCACCCCCGGGCACTACACTGCCTCCGAGCCTACCAGCTCCCTAACACCGGGAGTGCCCCCATGGCACCTCCCCTGAAACGCACACGTGGCAGGCCGGCCTCCCGGGCCCCTTTCCGAGGGTCACCCGTGCCCACAACACTGCCCACGCGGCTAATGGCGCCCCGGGCCCCCGCACCAAGCAGGCGCACCCGTGCCCACTACGCTATCCCGGCCCCCCATGGGCCCATGGCCTACCGCGGCCGACTAGCCTGGTGCCCGGGGTACCCACTCAGCGATACTCACCTTTCGCAGCCACGCTCCCAAGCCCGTCAACAGGGCTCCTGCACCCCTCCAAATGGGTTTCGAGCCTACACTCCCACCAACAACAAAACGACCTCCATTTTTCAATTTGACTAACCCAGCTAACTCACTTTACTCTGACCCCGGGGTCCCTTGGGCGGGAGTCACTCCTCCCCCCAATCACTCATCGCACCATGCATTCCCCATTCGCTCCACTCACACAGACCCGCTGGCCTCACTCACTCAACATGTACACGTACTCGCCTCACAACTCTTCAACACACTCACCGCTGAACTCTGCCATCCTTCTAACTACATCCCCTAACTAACTCGTGCTCCCACGTCGTCCCTTAAACTACAGCACGTTCCTTTTAACACTACGTAGCTAAACTACGTCCCCTCTACACACTCACCAGTCTGTCTCTGTCTCCAAATAAATCATTTTATCTCCCAACCTAAATCTGGCTACAATCCCTCTAAGTAATCCATTCCACGGACTCCATGAGGACTTACCCCTGCCCCATGAAGTCGGTCTAACTAAGCTAACCCTTCCCCCTAACTAGTTTCCATCCTGTGCCCAGGTAAGGGGGTCTTTCACCCCTTGCCCAGGAATCCTGTGCACCCGAAAGTGAGGCTTGCTTTTTTTTTTTTTTTTTTTTCATGCGCAGCACCTGCGCGGCAACTCAGAGCTCGCGCACTTTACACCTGCCCGTGACGTCATGCAGCTGCACGTGTTCCTCGTCCCTCCTTGGACGGTACCATCCGGCCGGGATACCCCTCCTGCCGGATTCCAACCACACGTGCAGCCATGACGTCACCGTGCGCAAAAAAAAAACACAAGCCCCACGTCTCGAGGGGTTCCCCACGCGAACACATGTGCTTTGCCCGTTGGAGCTTAACACACACGATCGCGTGGAGAACCCGTCCGGTCCAAATCCATTTACCTGCCTAAACTTTGTCCGTCCGCGGGATCGGCAAATCCACCGCGTGCGTTTCCGGACCGGGACTTCACTCTCGCAAGCGAGCACGTGGTGGTCTCGTGCGTTGCATAGCACGAACCGCGTGCTCACTGCTGGGTGAACCCGGCACGGTCCCCGAAACAACTACAGCCGCTACTCGGCTTTCTCTCCTCTGTCGCCGTCTCCGTCTCCATTCAACCCACGCACACCTGCGTGTTACGACGCACACAGTCCACACCATTACATTCACACCGGGAGACGCGGCTGCGTGCTCCCGCATGCCAACCGACATCTCCCTCTCATACCGCTCTCTCACACACACGGTCTCCCTTGCACACAGCGACCTTGCACACGGCCGTTCACTCACGCGTGCGGGGGCACTCACCCGCGGTGCCTCACTCGCACTCCGTGCCTCATCCACACACGCGGGGGCACTCAACCGCGGTTCCTCATCCACACACCGCGCCTCACTCATACACGCGGGGGCACTCAACCGCTGTGCCTCATCCAAACACCGTGCCTCACTCACACACACGGCGACACTCATACACGGTACCTCATCCACACACGCGGGGGCACTCAACCGCGGTGTCTCATCCACACACGGCGTGCTGTGAAGCACGCACTCCGGCACCATCGCCACCACACCACTCACACACGGGGTCGCTTCCACACACGGGGACGCACTCACACCTTGCACCACACACACAGGGACAACCACACTGGGGATTTGTGTCCCCACAAGGGTCTCCGGGGCCTCTATACCCCCCAAGCTCTCCGTGCTTCCGTCCACAGCACTCCTCCCCTCAACCTCGCAAAGCACGACCGAACTCACCTGGTCGTGATCCGCCTCAAGGGGGCAGACTCCCTCCCCTCGTTCCTGGAGGAGGCCATCCAGGTGCTCGCACCGGGTCCCTGCACGCTCCGCGAGCTCACCCCCGTTGTCCTCCACTACCTCCGTGTGTGTGTGTGCGTCACTTACCCCGTCTTCCTCGTGTAGTCTTTCCTCTATTTTTTCTATCTCCCGTGTCTCTGCCAACTCTTCACCCTTTACCTCCCTTGTCTCAACTATTATTTCCTTTGTCACGGCCTTCATGCCCGCCTGCTGGCATCGGCCCATGTTCTGCGTCTCACCCCGGAACTTTTTCATTTCCTCCTTCATGTTTGCTTCCATTCCGTTTATTTTTGTATCCATCTTTTCGTTTATTTGTTGTGTATTCGCATCCATTTTTTCGATCATTTTCGCATTCATCTTTTCGTTCATTGCCGCCAGCATGGCGCATAGCTGGGCCATGTTGGATGCACTCAGCTGAGCCGTTTCGGCAAGGGTTGGGGAAGGGTTTTGGGGGAGGGGGGGGGAGGTGTCATACACTGCGGCCGCTGCCGCACCCATTTCAGGTTCTGGGTTCAGTTGGGCGAGTCCGTGTTCCTGCACAATCAACATTTCCTGCTCGGGGATTCCATCCTGGACCATGGATCCTACACATTCTACATCCATTTCTAATACCCCAGGCTCCCGCTCGCCATGAGACGATATCTTGCTTCTCGTGAAGGGTTAATTTGCTCGCTCGTAATTTGGAGGGAATCGGGGGTCGCTTCTCTCACCCCTGGACCGATTCCCGTGAATTTCGCTGGAGACAGGAGAGCCTGTTGTCCCGCTCTCCAATACCAGTGCCGCGAGGAGGGCGATGAATTTGTATCGCACGACCTGACACCAGTGTTGCGGTCTTCGCGCCCGCCGGCGTGCTGACGGCCACGTAACTCGAATCGCGGCGCGTCGCCCACCGGACGGACAATCCAGTCGTGACCCTCTCGGACTAACGCCGGGAACCAGTCACGGGTGGACCTTTCGGTCTCACCGCGATCGAGCCAATCAGCCCCCGCGTGGGATAGGGTTGCTCGCCAAATTCGACCTACCGAAGTACCCACGCGGAGGGTAGACCGGGCGATCGCACCTCGCCGCAGGTCGACTTCGGACACGGGCCACTTAAGCGACCCGTTCCGTACTATCAGAATAACCGAGCGGTGTTATCGTCGACCTCGACGGTTCGATTAATTATCGGGCGTATTCAGCCCACTACCAACCCTTCACGTGAAGCAAGATGAGGATTCAAAGAAAGAAATGACGAAGCGAAGCGGGAGAACAGTTCAATAATAAAGCACATTTATTCGCGGCACACGGAAAACACACATATTCAATTCCACCAAAAGCACACAAAAAAAAGAAAACACAATTCCATTTACACAAAAAGCAAATATAAAAGTGAAAACAATGCAGAGCTAATACCGACTACCGAGCACACGGCAACACTTATACAATTCTACTTCACAGACGGCGCCGACAACACATACCCAAAACCAAGGAAAGAATACCCCCAAGAATGAGGCGGGCCTGAGGCCGAGACCGGGTCGCGCCTACCCGTCTGGTGATGAGACGCGGAGCGGCGATGGCGCCTCACTCCGCGGGCCTCGCGGACAGTGTCTGGCAGGGGGTGGGAAAGGGGCCCCCTTGGTCGCACTATCTCAGCGCGGGGGGAAACAGGAGGGGGTTGCTGATGCTCGGGATTTAGAGGATCTTTATTATCCCTGGTGTGCGTCTCCACCTCGGCCAGGTCGCGCTGCCGGCCTTCCTCGGGCGTGCAGCTCCCGGCACTGTCGCGAGCACCCCCCTCGTCTGCCTTCGCCGCTGCCGCCTCTCCGCCTCTGGACTCTCCACCCTGGACTCTTCTTTGGGCTCTCCTCATTCGACTCCCTTCAGCTTCTCCAGCTACTGCAGGCTTCGGGCTCCAGACTTCCACACGGCTCTGACTGACGAACACGGTCCTTTTATCCCCCCGTAGCTTCGCCTTTGACCCCCTCCCTTTGACCTTTCACCTCGCTCCCCATTGGCCCGAGAAAAAGTGGGCGTGAAGGCTTTTTGATCCACAAATTTGCATATATCGATCGTCCTGGAGGCGGGGCCAAATCGTCCCTCGCTCACCGATTGGACGGCAAAAAGTGGGCATGTGTCGTTTTTGATCCGTTTTTGAAGCACAAAATCCGTGATTTTGTACACGCTGTTCGACGCGCGCCCTGCACGAGTCCAACACCGGTACCCACAGCGGGGCAAGAACGGTGGCGATGCTACGGTTGCGAGGTGTGACGTGAAGGTCGTGGCGGTTGTGGTGAAGCGGCATTGTGGTTGGTGGTTGATGTTGTGGTTGTGGTGGTAATCATGGCGGTTGGTCCAAAATAAAGATGGTAAAAGAAAAACGGCTATCCTGAAGAGTCGCAGCACGCATAAATGACATGTATTCCCACTAGACAACGGGTTTGGGCCTAACTACACATGCACTTACCGAGATACCTCACCTAAGGGACCTGAATGGTGGTTTGCGAATTTGGTAACTTTAAATTTGAAATTTAAAACATCGAATTTGAAATCGATGTCGTAAGACAAGTGAGGGTAATAACTAATTTCTCTGATTTTTTAATTTAAATTTAAAAGTGAGTTGCCTTTGCTCAAGCTCGTTTCAGCATTGTTTCAGCAGGTTCTTGCACCTACGTGAGTGACCTTTTCTGGGCAGAATTAATTCGCATAACATTTAATATTCATGGGATTACCTTGTTTCTCATAGTAAGCAATTCTGCTGAGCCTGAGAGAAGCAGAATAGTGTGTAACCTTGAGTTTACTTTTGGACCTGAATCTGTTTACATTAACCATGATAGATCATTGCATCACCTTTTGCTGAACATTTGTTCTTTAATAGAAGCATTATTGACCCCGCCCTTCCGACAAGGTCAGACATGGGGGACATTAAAATGAGCGTCCGACCGACTGATTGACTGACCGACCAATCATCCGTCCATGACCGATCGTCTGTCCTTGACTAATCATCTGTCCATGTACTTTTGTGTACGTGATATTTCAAAAACCGTTGAACATTTAGCTTTCATATTACAGATACAGTATGTGCTCCTCATGAGATTATCTCAACCTGTTTGATCATGGCTGTGATTGGCTGAATTATGTTACCATGGCATCCATCTCAGGAACTTGGCTTGTGTATGCGATATTTCAAAAAAACGTTCAAGATTTATCTTTGATATTACACAGATCTATTCTTCATACCACCCAATAGATTGAGAGCAGGGAGGGGGGGGGCTCGAGTATCAGCGCCTTGTTATATTTTTTCTTTAAATTAATTCGTTTTACTCTCTTTAGGCCTTCGTTATTTTATAACTTGGTTTACGCAGTTCTTCAGCTAAAATGTAGGGTCGGTAGGTCAAAATATAAATATAACTTCCATTTTTAGAAATTAAATATTTTTATGATTTTTTTTCGGATGTTCCATGGAAAAGACAAGGGTAGGTGGGGGGAAAATAAATATAAATCCCGGACCAGGAGGATCGAAGAAAACATTGAAGATGGAAGAACATTCAAATGCAGGATGCCCATGTTCACTGTATCATCTGATGTGAAAAACAATAAAGAAGGATTAAAACTTGTTTTTACAATATAGTCTGGCATGTTTTTCTTATAGAAACCTGTTGGATCATCAAACAAATGGAAACAATGCTTAGAAAATTACTGACCAAGTCATAGATGTGTGCATGCACACCAGTGCATAGTGCTGGATATGATTAAAAAAAGGTGTCTACGAGGAGTCAACATGCTCAAAACGGTCAATCAGAGCCATAACCAGCTTTTACTTTTCAGTCGGCATCTGATCGTACCGTCTCCCCATCCCCATGAGCACATCAAAGGCTGATTTCTGGTCCGTTGAAAGCTGAATATCAGCATCTCACAGGGAAACTTTGACGTACTTGGCACCGAAATCTTTCAATACGAACAGTGGTGTACAACTTTCGACGGAAACACAATCGGCATGATCGAGAGTAGCCTGCGAATCATCCCTGCTGCTGCACTGAATTGATGCAATCGTTCGGCCAGAATATTCGTCGTCAAGATGTTGCGTGATTAAATCACCAATACGGTCACTCGAATTTATATCGCTGACATGCTTCTTAACAATCACCTTTGCCCCAGAAACCACAGTCAATCTGAACCACGCTGGCCACTGCTCAGACGCCATGACCGAAGACTACTGCACAGTTTGGTTAAAGGTGACTCGGCATTTTGGCACGCGCGCACAAAATTATATTTTGAAAATAAATGCAGACGTTTACATTTCGGGTTTTGAAACTTTTGCACCTTTGGCGGAAAATGTATAAATATAAAAGGCTAAAAATGTGTTTTATATTTATATTTCATTTCGGCAAATATACCGTCGGCAGATCCGTAAACCAAGTTATAAAATAACTAAGGCCTTATTGACATTTTATTCTTCAAAAAATAGCACAGGAGAAGAAGTGCTGTTTGATTCAACTTGTTCTTGGAGGACTTTCTCTTGAAAACTTGCTTTTGAGTGCATTTTTGTGGTGTTCAAATAATCGTCGAATCTCTGACTGATAACCCGTGTCAACAAATATGCCCACGGTCATAAACCTGCTTTGAACAAATTTTTCACGTCGCAATTTCTGCACCTTCCCCATTGTTTTTGCAGCATCCCTTTGTCAGCAAGGCGAACAACACAAAACCATTAAAGGATCTTCTTGCTGAAGCAAAAGCTGAAATTACTGAAGAGATTGAAGAAGAAAAACCAGAGGAGGATTCAACTTTAACAGTAATATCGTTGGGGAATGTGGGATGGGGCGGGGGGAGGGTGTTGAGAGTGTTGAGGGTGATGGTGCTGGATGGGCTGATAGTAGTGCATGTCTTTTTTTTATTTTTCTTCCTTTTTATTTTATTTTTCTTTAATTTTTTTAATTTTTTTATTATGCAATTTTCATTTTTGTAAACAATATTTGAGTCGTTTATATACCTTTTGTGTTGAGCTAATTTCTTGGTGGAGTGGTTAAATATGTTTGTTTCTCTACTCTCTGCTGTGGGTTTGATTCCCATGGCTGCTCACTCTCATCAACCTGCTCTTGGCATGCATGCTGTGTATGCTAAAAACCCCTCCAGACAAGTTGAGGGTGGGATTCATCCTGCAGTGGACATAGGCCAAAGGAATGGCGTGGGGGGGAGGGGGTGGGTGGCAAGGGATTTTAATGACATGTGAGAGCTGTCAGCACTTTGGAAATCCAACCTGTAATTTCACCATAGTTTGTCATGATACATGAAGGATGTCAAAACGTTCAAGAAATGGGGTATTCCTTGGCATCTTCGTTCAGTTTTTTCTTTTCCTCATTATACACTTGCATGCATGATTGTTATATGCCATTTGTTTAATCAGACATTCCATTTATTTAAATTTTCAGCACATAATCCAGAGGATCTGCATCATTCAATTAATATTATGGATCATGCTAGAATTGAACATCGATGTCATCAATTTTATTAATGCAAACAATGGTGCCAGTTGAAAAGAAATCCATGAATGCATTGTTGTGTATGGAGAAGGTGCGTGCTCATATTCTACAGGAGCCAAATGGGCGGCTCATTGTGTGCGGATACTCATCTATTTAAGATTAATCCAGGTTAGAATGGCAGTTGCTACAACCAACCCACGAGTTCTTCCTGGGTCGAGGTATTAATCATGAAGGATCACAGCGTTGAGGTTGCTGAAATATCCGCAGAACTTGGAATATCTCAAGGCAGTGTTTTAACCTCTGGAGCTGTCGACATGTTCATGGAACCCTTTCCTCCAGTCTTCCAGTAGGGGCTGGAGTGCCCTAAAAGAGTGTATTGGGGCTGATCTTGTTCCTCTACAGGGTGGCCTGAAAGTTGCTTTACCACTCCCTAGTAAAGCATTTATTCTGGAGTCACCTGTGCAAAAGAGGCCACGACTGCAGCTCACAATTCTTCAATCGTCCTATACCAGTTTGTCAACACTTTCTCCTCGATGAAGCCCCACAAAGTTGTCTGGCGTCATTAGATCTGGACTATGTGGTGGCCACAGTAGAGGATCTGGTGATGTTGGTGATCCACGTACAATCCATCATTGAGTGAACCTTTCATTGAGATTGTCCTGAACATGCAACACAAAATGTGTGGGTTGAAACCAGACACATTCAGCTATTCCTGCAGTAACAACAGATGATACCAGCCAGGGTCTTAACATTTGCTCGTAAGCTGTGCCATTTATGTGTCTATCAAAAAATAGTGACCAAATAAGTGCCTTGAGGTCATTCCTCCCCATATCATCACATGTGGAGGATGATGCTCTAATGCCAGTGTGAAATGTGGATTTTCCTTCGACCAGAACACCACATTTCACACCCGTGATCTTCGCTAGATGGCATATTTGTCCAAAAACAACACTTTTCCTCAAGACAGGACAGTCAGAAAGGTGTTGAGCAAATACTTCGTATAATGCACAGTGCCAATCCATGTTGTCTTCACTCAATTCATTCACAAATGATGGATGCCAGGGTTTCAACTGAGGATCTTTTTTTTTTCATGTGAGTTTGCATAGTGGTCCACATTATACCAAGTTCACTGGCTCTCTTTCTTGTTGACCTTCTCAGCGACCAGTCAACTGACACCAACAAAGCAATGCATGTGTTTTTTTGTTACCGTTACTACCACTGCGCTTCTTCTACTTCACACTTCCTGTTTCAAAAGCCCATTATTCCAACTTTATCAATGCCTGCTTTGGAGGAGAAGATTTTGCAAAGTGTTCTGTGAAAACTGTCCACACTTGAGCAATTGTTTGGCCTTTGTGTGCCCTTTCGTGTGTGTGTGTGTGTGTGTGTGTGTGTGTGTGTGTGTGTGTGTGTGTGTGTGTGTGTGTGTGTGTGTGTGTGTGTGTGTGTGTGTGTGTGTGTGTGTGTGTGTGTGTGTGTGTGTGTGTGTCCGTCCGTCCGTCCGTCCGTCCGTCCGTCCGTCCGTCCGTCCGTGTCCACTCTTCCATTAGCCTTTTATTAGCCTATTTATCTTTAAAACCACATTGTAATGTTTTGAAAGTATCAATAACGCTTGACTCCACAACTGTTATACTGTCTGTGTGAAATGAGATGTCTTCGATTTCTTTATCATTTTCTGTGGAATTTATTCTAGACACCAGGCCTTGCTGTCATTACCAACAATGCTACAGGAGAAGATGCACCAGGAAAGGAGAGCCATGTCCTTGGGTTTACTGTGCCGGTACCTTCTGAGCCTGTTGCAACACATCCCAAGGAGATAGAAGTTTGTGGCGATAAGACAAGTGAGCCCTCACTCTCTGATGAGGGCTTGGGAGGCAGTGAAGGAGAGCGTGCTGAGAGCGACAGGTCAACAGAAACGCACACATCTAATGAAGACTTGACCCCAGCCATGCAAAAAGCAGAAGTAAGATGTGCTGAGAGTTGGTTTTTATTTTATTTTATACAAAGTCACGGCTCGTATAAGAGCTAGAAAATAGAACAGATCAGGATGGAACAAAACAAATTGAACAGCAGAAAGAGAGGGGGAAACGCACCAATAGCAGGGTTGGGGACAGAATAGAAGGAGACCTGGATAATGAAGGGTTCTGGGGAAGAATGAGGACTCGGACAGCACATGGGGTAGACACGATGGATGCAGAAGCAAACTCCCAGGAAGGAAAAATTGGAAATTTGGAAAAAGGTGGGCTTGTGGAGGGTTAATGGGGGTAGAAAAGATCATGGTTTTGGATGGGGGGGGGTTTATCTAATCAACCCTTGAAATCATCATTCAATATTTATGCCTCTCCCTCTAAGATAGGTGAGGGAAGGGTATCTGTTGCAGCGTTTATTTCTACAATTGACACCTCCAATTTTTAATTGTACCACAGAGTTTCTTAGATCCTCAGGAGTACAAAACCACAATTTAGAAAAATAAAATTCTTCTAGCACTTCTTAACAATTCAAATTTCCAAACTGTATCAATTTCAGAGCTGTATCTTTGTTGAAGTTGGAGCTGGCTGGGACTTTCGAATGAAATTTTGCATCAATAATGCAAATATAAAGTATGTGGTGTTGACACACTTTTTTTTTCACCTTCACCTAATTTTTAAGATCATGACTTACTTATGCATTGAAACATTTTTTTACCATAACTCGACTTAATTGGAACGAAATTTCCCTCATTAGTTAGCTTAGAGCAAGGCACATTTACGCTCAATTTACATCATACCTCTCAGGGTTAAAGGTCAAGGTCTTGCACCATAAAATGTATGCAGGGTTGACATTTTTGACTTTGACCTATTTTAAAGATCATCACCTAATTATAGATTTTTTTAATTTTTTAAACATTTTTCACCATAAGTCGACTAAAGTTTGTCCGATCGGAGCAAAATTACCCTCCCTAGATATCCGAGAGCAAGCCACATCTCAGCTTAATTTACATCATACCCCTCCAGGTTAAAGGTCAAGGTCTTGGACCACTGGAAGTACGAAACCACCATTTAGGTTTTTCTCCCTGTATTTTCTGCCTGTCTGAGGTCTATATAGCTGCTGGGACTTTAGGAATGAAAATTTGCATCAATCATAGAAATATAAAGTTTGCAGGGTTAGATACTTTTTTGATCTTGATCTAATTTTTATGTCATGACCCAATTATAGACATTTTAACATTTTTCACCCCAACTCGACTAAGGTTTGTCCGATTGGAACAAAATGGCACTTGCTAGATAGCCGATGGTAAGGCGCATCAACGTTTATTTCACATAATGTCCCTCCAAGTTAGACATGACAGACTGAAAAAATAACGCTTTTTTTTTTTGTTCATTCAATTTTGCCAATGCTTAATTTGAAAGACCGCTCGGTCTTCCAAGATGTTCTTGAAACATAAAGCGTTCCTGCAGTGAAGTTGTATACCTGATATTTGATTCATTCTTGACATACTTTTTTCAATTGAGAGCTAATTGCACTTCTTTTTTTTATCGTAACTTGAAGAATGTTCATCCGGTTTTTCATGATATCGAGTTTATGGATAGATTATAGATGAGGACACATTTTCTCACAATATCTTGATTACCACTCCATCCCTAAATGTTCAATGAAGGTCAAGGTCATATGGTGGTCCAATATATATATATATATATATATATATATATATATATATATATATATATATATATATATATATATATATATATATATATATATATATATATATATATATATATTGTTGTGGGCTGGGGATCGGTGGCGAGAACAACCGCTAGGTGGGGAAGTTTACGCCGTCTCCCCGGAATTATAGGCCGTCGCTCCGGATAACTCCGAAGCCGGCGAGTCAATGAATCGACTGTTAAACACCAATATCTCAACCACATGGCGTAAGGTTGATTGTCTGGATCCCAATATACCTAAATAACCACGCAGTCTTGGCTACCGGGGATTCACTCCCTCAGCACGTCTTTCTCGAACTGGGTCACTCTACCGACTGTGGTGGAGTTCCAATTACCGACTTCCAACTCCGGTTCAGTTGCAGCCGAGCGGAAACTGCCAAAGCCGTGCCGGCTAGAATGAACGGATTATCAGGGATGAAACCCCGTCTGAACTCAGACCCGGACCATACTGGACCAAATAAAGAAAGGAAGGAAACGAGCTGGGAACATTTCTAATAATTTATTCACAATAAAAGACAAGGAGGCAAGACTTGAAGCGAATATGCAGAGCAGGAATTTACAATGATTCAAAGCACTTACTCAATTCTACTTATAGACAGGCCCACACGCAGTCACACACACAAAATGAAAAGAAACCCCAGAGTTTTTATTGGACCCTCCAGCCGATGAGAGAGACGAGCTGGGGGTCAGAGTTCGGATGGGAACCTGTGGGTCGTCGAAGGTCCCAGCCACACGTGTGGGACTCGTGGCTCGTGGCGGCAGCCGCGTGGAGCAATCGGAGCTCTGCGGCGGAGATCAGGGTCGCGGACGGGACCCACCAAGGCTCCACAAGCAGGCTGGTTCACTCACTCTCCAGCCCACCATTAACCAACTTGTAACCACTCAAGTCCTCAAGATCTTTCAGCGCCAACGCCAACGACCACTGACTTGTCACCACTCCAGTACTCGAGATCTCCCAGCGCCAACGACAACCGCAACCGGGCCTGCTCGTGGATATATTGTTGCGAATCTGGAAGCCATGAGCACACAACAGCCAGGTTCTATGGATCAGTTATCTCGGTAAGTACGTGTTTCGAGTTTGGGTCCTGTCCCTAGTCTAATGGGAATTAAATGTTCGTGCGCTGCAGAGTTATTTTTATAGTTAGGATTTTTACATCAACTATAACAATGACAACAATGCCCATCTTTGCCTTCACAACAACAAAACTCTGCTCACAGCATTCTTCACGCGCTCGCTGGCAGAGTTTAGCATGAGCATGGTGTCCCTCTTTGGCCAATCGGCAAGGAGCGGGCGTCTCACCCGCCCCATCTCCCACTCGGCACCATCGCCATTACGCACGTGGCCAGAGGTGACGAGGTAGGCGGAGCCACAAACGCCTCAGATCGGACTCCACCCAGAAGGGTGGGAGTTGCCCCGCCTACCATGGGCCTGTCCAATGGGAGACGGCCAGGGAATCGCGTGATCGGTCCAACCAATGAGGAGGCGAGTGGCCAGGAGAAGAGGCCCCTCCCTCCTGAAGAGGAGAGGTGTGGTTGTCGGGACGAGCGTGAGGAGATTGCGTCCCGTGTCTCTCGAAGCGTGTCTGCCTGGTTTTGCGGAGGACTGCATCCCGCGCATCGGAGGTGTCTCGTCTGGCTCGTTACAGCAAGCGGTCGACCATTTTTTTTTTCCATTTTCTTTTTGGGTGTGCGTGTCTGTGTGCGGGTCTGTCCTGCCTAAGTAGAATTGTTAAGTGCTTTTGCTTGTACATTTGATACATTTCTTATTCGGATAACTCTGCTCTTTGTGTGTTCCCTTCCCCCCATTGTAAATAAATCCCCTCTTGTTGAATGTCCCAGCTCATCCTTGTCCTTTCTGCCATTGGTTTTCCGCGCTGCGAATGGGAATTAGGAGGCCTCATTGCTGCCGTAATCGTGCAATCGGCCTGGCAGTACCCTGGTACTCTCCGCTCGGGATACGGCTCGGGATACGGCTCGGATCCGGCTCGGTAACGGCCCGGATCGCACAGATCCTGCAGAGGGTGAATTTCTCCGGTAGTTTGGACGACGTGGATATTTAGGTAAATTGAAATTGGCAATCGACCCTATCCCACGTGGTCGACTAATTGGCAATCTTTGGTCCGATAAGGGACCCATCGTCTCCGGAGTTATCCGGGGTGACCTAAAAATTCCGGGTGTTCGGTGGAGCCGACTCTACTGCTACATCGAGCGGTTGTGCTCGCCGCCGACACCCAGCCCCACAACAATATATCTCCTCCCACACGGGAAGGGGTCTTGGCGAGAATCATTCCGCTGTCCGTCCCTCATTGGCCTACGGCCTCACCCTACTGAGGCGGAGCCGAGGCCCCTGTTTGGAGTCCCCAGTTATTCTCCACGGGGCACGTGGCCTCGCTCACACAGAGCAAGAGGGTCTGCCTTGAAAGGCCCACCGTACAAAAACTATAGTTTGTGGGGCCTGAGGACCGGAACCGCGACGCCCCCCTCTTGGCAATACAAGGTACGAGCAGCCAGCGGGTGGTGATGGAGCGTGCTGGGGAGGTTTGGGATGGCTCCTTGGATGTAAAACCTAATTAAAGACGTCACAACGCACACATTTAATCCTCCCGCAAAACAAAAGGACAGGGTCCTGACTACACCCGTACTTACCGGCATAACTAACTTTGGGACCTGAATGTTGAGTAATTTGCATTAATTAATTAATATATTATATATATATTATATATATATAATATAACTGAAAATAATTAATTTGCATTTTATTGCATGAAATAAGTATTTGATACATCAGAAAAACAGAACTTAATATTTGGTACAGAAACCTTTGTTTGCAATTACAGAGATCAGACGTTTCCTATAGTACTTAACCAGGTTTGCACAGACTGCAGCAGGGATTTTGGCTCACTCCTCCATACAGATCTTCTCCAGATCCTTCAGGTTCCGGGGCTGTCGCTGGGCAACACAGACCTTCAGCTCCCTCCAAAGATTTTCTATTGGGTTCAGGTCTGGAGAATGGCTAGGCCACTCCAGGACCTTGAGATGCTTCTTACGGAGCTACTCCTTAGTTGCCCTGGCTGTGTGTTTCGGGTCGTTGTCATGCTGGAAGACCCAGCCACGCCCCATCTTCAATGCTCTTGTTGAGGGAAGGAGGTTGTTGGCTAAGATCTCGTGATACATGGCCCCATCCATCCTCCCCTCAATACGGTGTAGTCGTCCTGTCCCCTTTGCAGAAAAGCATCCCCAAAGAATGATGTTTCCATCTCCATGCTTCATGGTTGGGATGGTGTTCTTGGGGTTGTACTCATCCTTCTTCTTCCTCCAAACATGGCGAGTGGAGTTGAACCCAAAAAGCTCTATTTTGGTCTCAGACCACATGACCTTCTCCCATTCCTCCTCTGGATCATCCAGATGGTCATTGGCAAACTTCAGACGGGCCTGGACATGCGCTGGCTTCATCGGAGGGACCTTGCGTGCACTGCAGGATTTTAATCCATGACGGCGTAGTGTGTTACTTATGGTTTTCTTTGATACCGTGATCCCAGCTCTCTTCAGGTCATTGACCAGGTCCTGCTGTGTAGTTCCGGGCTGATGCCTCACCTTTCTCATGATCATTGAGGCTCCACGAGGTGAGATCTTGCATGGAGCCCCAGACCGAGGGAGATTGACTGTTATCTTGAACTTCTTCCATTTTCTAATAATTGCGCCAACAGTTGTTGCCTTCTCACCAAGCTGCTTGCCTATTGTCCTGTCGCCCATCCCAGCCTTGTGCAAGTCTACAATTTTGTCCCTGATGTCCTTAGACAGCTCTCTGGTCTTGCCCATTGTGGAGAGGTTGGAGTCTGATTGATTGAATGTGGACAGCTGTCTTTTATGCAGATAACGAGTTCAAACAGGTGCAGTTAATACAGGTAATGAGTGGAGAATGGGAGGGCTTCTTAAAGACAAAACTAACAGGTCTGTGAGAGCTGGAATTCTTACTGGTTGGTGGGTGATCAAATACTTATTTCATGCAATAAAATGCAAATTAATTATTTAAAAATCATACAATGTGATTTTCAGGATTTTTGTTGTAGACTCCGTCTTTCACAGTTGAAGTGTACCTATGATAAAAATTACAGACCTCTACGTGCTTTGTAAGTGGGAAAACCTGCAAAATCGGCAGTGTATCAAATACTTGTTCTCCCCACTGTGTATGTATATATATATATATATATATATATATATATATATATATATATATATATATATATATATATATATATATATATATATATATATATATACAGTGGGACCCGCTTAATAGAATCACGGTTAATAGAATCACCTGTATTATAGAATCAAAATCGTTGAGACCGATTCCACTGTATCGAAATGTACACAATTTTTCCCGTTTATTAGAATCAAAAACCCGCTTAATAGAATCAGCTGCTGGCCATCCACTTCGACAGTTCAGCGCCTACTGGCCGCACAGTTCCAACTTTTGCCACCAGGCGGCTGACGTCACGCTAAAAATAACGCTATGCCACTACAGTGATTGCGGTAGTCATTGTACAGATAGGCAGACGGCTGACAGCTGCAGTCTAAGCACTAGGCGTGTCGTCATTTCCACGATGGACAGAAAGCGGACGGATCGTTCAAACATTGATAAAGCACAAATCCTGAGGGACTATGACACTTTGCCCAGAATGAGCCAACGAGAAGCAGCTGCAGACAAGTTGGAAATTAACCAGCCGATCCTATGCAAGATTCTGAAAGATGGAGAGGCCATTCTGAAAGGTCAAGTGGATTCGTCTTCTTCTCAGAAACACAAGCGAAGCGGCAACGCACCCGATGTCGAATCAGCAATGGTCAAGTGGATTCAAACTTCTAGAGAAAAGGAAGCACCGCTTTCTGGACCTCTGATGCGGGAGAAAGCGGCTCAGTTCGCGGAAAAGTTCAACAACAAGAAGTTCAGTGCGACAAACAGCTGGATTGACCGGTTCAAGAAAAGACATTGAATCGTCCACAAGAAACTTCATGGAGAGGCAGCGGCGGCTGACGTAGGAGGGAAACAACAATGGCTGGACCACATGTTTCCGGATCTCGTAGAAGGCTTCACGGCTGATGAGATCTGGAATGCTGACGAAACCGGGTTGTATTTTCAGGCCTTACCAGACGGAACGTTCCTCTTCAAGGGAGATCAGCACTGCGGTGGGAAAAAGCCAAAGGAAAGAATCACGGTGCTTTTTTGCTGCTCGATGACTGGTGCTTAGCGTCCTCCTTTCGGTATTGGTAAAAGCAAGAATCCACGGTGTTTCAAAGGCCTCAAAACAATTCCAGTTCACTACAGAGCCAATTCCTCCGCATGGATGACTGGTTTCCTCTTCCCTGAATGGCTCGATGAGTGGAATCGCGAGCTTCGGCGTCATGACCAGAAAGCGTTGCTTCTCATCGACAACTGTCCGGCACATCCCCAATCACTTCAACTGTCGAACATTACTGTGGCATTTCTCCCGCCGAACACAACCTCTGTTCTTCAACCGTTAGATCAGGGAATTATCCGTTCATTCAAAGCTCATTACCGCCGTGCCATGCTACGAAAAGTGCTCACTCAGATTGACGACGAGGATGGAGCAATGACAGCGAGTGACTTGGCGAAAAAGATAACGATCCTCGACGCTATGCTGTTTACGGACGCAGCATGGAATGATGTGAAGACTACCGGCATAGTTAACTGCTGGCGCAAAGGAGGAATTTTTATCGGAGCGGCAAGCGAAGGCGAAAGGGTCGAGAGCAATGACGACGACGAGTTAGCCAACCCTCTTCAAATGGATCCCGACCAATGGCAGGACTTCGTCAACATGGACGCCACTCTCCAAACCACAGACAATGATGTCACAGACGAAGCCATCATTTTGGCAGTCCAACACGAAATGGGAATTGCTACTGACTCAGACTATGACACCGACACTAAAGTGGAGGAAGAGGAGGAAGAGGAGATCTCTGTCCCGACCATCAAGGAAATGATGTCTGCAGCTAAGACGATCAGGCTTGGTTTGCTATCACATGGGTTCAGTGACATGGCCTTCCTGCGCAAACTTGACAAGGAGGTCACTGCCATTGCCACAGACTCGTTAAAGCAGGCAACAATCGACAATTTTTTCATTACAGAGTAGGCTCATCGACAAACCTATGTTGTTTTGCTTTGAAAAGTACATATGTACTGTACGTGTAATTGTTTTATTTTCAGTCGTAAGTTACATTGTTTTGAGCAAGTGTGCCATATAAATCAAACTAAATGCTGAGTATTTGTCTCCGTATGTGTACTCGACATTTGATCCGCTTGATACTCCACAACTCTGGTGAACTCGGATATTAGAATCACCCGCTTATTACAATCAAATTTGTCCGGCCCAAAGTGATTCTATTAAGCGGGTCCCACTGTGTATGTATGTATGTATATGTATATGTATATATATATATATATATATATATATATATATATATATATATATATATATATATATATATATATATATACATATATGGTCATCATTGGATCGCAGGCGATTGCCAAGGGAAAGTGATCATTTAATACCACCTTTCACATATCTACAAATGTTTTGGCACAATAAAGCGATTTAAAAGAAAAAAAAAACATCCAAAGACATTCAAAATATGTATTGCCGAAAACACTCCCAAACATTCCTTCCCATTTGTTTGGCAATGATGTCAGTTCCCAGTCCAGCTCTCATTTGGCATGACAAGAAATAAACTAGAAAGCATCTGAAAATGCAAAACCCTCTCTCTCGCTGTCTCTCTCGCTGTCTCTCTCGCTGTCTCTCTCGCTGTGTCTCTCTCGCTGTGTCTCTCTCGCTGTGTCTCTCTCGCTGTGTCTCTGTGTCTCTCTCGCTGTGTCTCTGTGTCTCTCTCGCTGTGTCTCTGTGTCTCTCTCGCTGTGTCTCTGTCTCTCTCTGTCTCTCTCTGTCTCTCTCTGTCTCTCTCTGTCTCTCTCTGTCTCTCTCTGTCTCTCTCTCTCTCTCTCTCTCTCTCTCTCTCTCTCTCTCTCTCTCTCTCTCTCTCTCTCTCTCTCTCTCTCTCTCTCTCTCTCTCTCTCTCTCTCTCTCTCTCTCTCTCTCTCTCTCTCTCTCTCTCTCTCTCTCTCTCTCTCTCTCTCTCTCTTCTCTCTTCTCTCTTCTCTCTTCTCTCTTCTCTCTTATCTCTTCTCTCTTCTCTCTCTCTCTCTCTCTCTCTCCGTCTCCGTCTCCGTCTCGCGCTGCGTCTCCGTCTCCGTCCCGCGCTGCGTCTCCGTCTCCGTCTCGCGTCTGCGTCTCCGTCTCGCGTCTGCGTCTCCGTCTCGCGTCTGCGTCTCCGTCTCGCGTCTGCGTCTCCGTCTCGCGTCTGCGTCTCCGTCTCGCGTCTGCGTCTCCGTCTCGCGTCTGCGTCTCCGTCTCGCGTCTGCGTCTGCCTCTGCCTCTGCCTCTGCCTCTGCCTCTGCCTCTGCCTCTGCCTCTGCCTCTGCCTCTGCCTCTGCCTCTGCCTCTGCCTCTGCCTCTGCCTCTGTCTCTGCCTCTGTCTGTCTCCGTCTCTCTCTCTCTCCGTCTCTCTCTCTCTCCGTCTCTCTCTCTCTCCGTCTCTCTCTCTCTCTCTCTCTCTCTCTCTCTCTCTCTCTCTCTCTCTCTCGTCTCCCTCTCTCTCTCTCTCGTCTCCGTCTCTGTCTCCGTCTCTCGCCTGCGTCTCCGTCTCGCGTCTGCGTCTCCGTCTCGCGCTGCGTCTCCGTCTCCGTCTCGCGCTGCGTCTCCGTCTCCGTCTCGCGCTGCGTCTCCGTCTCCGTCTCGCGCTGCGTCTCCGTCTCCGTCTCTCTCTCCGTCTCTCTCTCCGTCTCTGTCTCTCTCTCTCTGTCTCTCTCTCTCTCTCTCTCTCTCTCTCTCTCTCTCTCTCTCTCTCTCTCTCTCTCTCTCTCTCTCTCTCTCTCTCTCTCTCTCTCTCTCTCTCTCTCTCTCTCTCTCTCTCTCTCTCTCTCTCTCTCTCTCTCTCTCTCTCTCTCTCTCTCTCTCTCTCTCTCTCTCTCTCTCTCTCTCTCTCTCTCTCTCTCTCTCTCTCTCTCTCTCTCTCTCTCTCTCTCTCTCTCTCTCTCTCTCTCTCTCTCTCTCTCTCTCTCTCTCTCTCTCTCTCTCTCTCTCTCTCTCTCTCTCTCTCTCTCTCTCTCTCTCTCTCTCTCTCTCTCTCTCTCTCTCTCTCTCTCTCTCT
>NC_140972.1:19778871-19831371 GCF_056783735.1 Eptatretus burgeri
TATGTGCGATGCACTCTTACAGGTACGAAGTTTCTTTCAGTCCAGGTCACAGTACCGAGAAAAACGTGACGCGACCGCTCGGAGGAGCACAAAATTGGTCCTTCAGCATTAATATATATATATATATATATATATATATATATATATATATATATATATATATATATATATATATATATATATATATATATATATATATAGATTTATAGTCACAATGTCTTGGGCCCTTCACATTTGAATCAATTTTTAATTCACTTAAAGTTGCGCACTTGCATGGCTTTGCACGCTCGGCCACGCATGCTCGCAAACACAACCACTGGCACACATGCGTGCGAGCACATACCAAGTGACATGCACACGTTCCAATTGGATGAACAAAATCTTGAAATAGCAAAGCAAGGCAGGAGTTGAATGAAAGCTTTGTTTTATTTTGATTGTATAATGAAGTAGCATTTCATTGTACTAGTGTTTCAGAAACTTCAAGAAAAAGAAAGTTTTCTTCAACATGGTGTCATGGAAGGCTCTTTTTTTAATTTTTTTTAATTTTTTTTTTTAAAGTGAGCAATATTAACAAAGCACCCCGACATTCTGACAAATCAGTATTTAAACCCATCTCAGGCTTTGCAGTTCATATTTCCATTGAGATTTCATATGAATGCCCGGATGCAAAAGCTCAAAGAATCACAGAATCCCAACGTTGCTTACAGATGCTTGAAGAACTCACAGACCAACACTTTTTACCACAAACAGATTTTAAACCCTCGACACAAGGACAGCGAGCGGTGCAATATTTGAGTGGCAAGAGACCAGAGTGCGCCGGAGCTCTCGGCACGTGGAATTTGATCATAAACAGCATTTCGGGCAGCCACCGACAGAACGCTCACCTCTTATACAGGTACAGGTGCTTTACAGGATTTTAAAATGCCCACGTTGCTCAGACAAATAAATTCACATCTTCAGATTTGGTTTTGCCAAGCACTTTGTTTCTTAATTGTTTAAGGCAGATGGATTTTAGACTGTTGGGTTAAAAGTGCAAAAACAGTCAAGACAATGGAAGCGTCTCCTCGTGGAGGTTTGGGCCTCCTTCAAAACACACCCACGAGAAACGAGTTTCAAGCTCATCTTTCGATTGGATGCTCAAAATATATCTTATCTGTACCTTTGTATTTAAACAGAAAACACGTCCCCAAGCAACTCCCATTATATACTGCAAGGACTTTGAGTGCTTGCGTCGTTGCCTCTGGGAGATTTAAAAAAAAACTCGTACTGTATTTTAGCATGGAGTCTTATAACAAAGAAAACGTTCTGAGATAACACGGAATCAAATTCAGAACCCACAGCTTGGGTAACACCAGCAGCAGCAGAGCTGACTCTGCGAAACATGGACGGGCTCAGACAGCACCACAAAACTGAGGAAAGGTGGTCTCGCTCGCAAACCTCCCTTCTTGGCATAGCAGGTGACCTTTCCTCCGGAAAGAAAAAAAGTGCAAAAGAAAAGTGAGGGTGGGTCCATGGTGTGGCGATCGAACCCCTCTTCAAATGGCTCATTCGTGAACAGAGTGGTTCACGGCCACCGGGTAGAAACTAGTGACCCGAGGGAGGCCGGTGATGTTAACAGAATCAGATTTGCTACTCATGGCAAAGAACACTTCCTGTTCCTTCCTCCTCTTTGCAAAATCCTCTTCCAACTCCTGCAAAGAATAAACAAAGATTAAAGTAAGGTTGGAGGGAAAACATTCAAAAGTACTGCTATGGTGAGGCATCGACAGGAAAACCTCCTGATCTGAAAATACCTGAAGCTGACAGTCCTGCAAAGTAACATGATCAATCACAAAAACAATCGAAATCAATATACTTCAGATGAATATGAAATGTGTGTTAAGGGAGTGAAAAACTTCATGACATTCCCACTGCAGCCGACTCCACTCGTGAGAAGGCCGAATGCCTCAATTCTGTGTTTGCTTCCAAATCTTGTGTCCTCAACCCCTTGCTCTGTGTACCCACCCTTCCCAGTCATACCCAACTGTTCCTGGACTCTGTGTCTTTTGCACCTGAGAAGGTGGAGAAGTTTCTGCTAACCCTCGACTCAGGTTCCATTATTGACTCTGCTATCAATGTGTGGCACTCGACGGAATCCTTTCATCTCCTCTCCCTGTCAAGGCTTGAGCGCCCCAATGCAGTGTTCTGGGCCCAGTCCTATTCTTTATAAATGATCTGTCTGACACCCTGGAAAATCCCCTTTATCGATTTGCTGATGACTCCACCCTCTGCCATGAGATCCCTCATCCTTCAGATAAACAGGCTGCAGCCTCTTCCCTCTCTTCAGACCTTGACAAAATCACAAACTGGTCAAACACTTGGATTATGTCTTTTAATCCATACGAATCTCACACTCACTTTCTCTCTCCGAAAGGACCGTCTAGAAAACCCCCATGATCTCCTTTCTTAACATCCCTCTTGAGGAAGATCAATCATTCAAACTCCTGTTTCTCACTATCAACCATGATATTTATTGGACAAACCACATTTCAAAAGTTGGCCTCCAAAACCAGACATCAACTCGTCATCCTCCGTCATGAAAAGTCCTTTCTTGGCACACCTGAACTCCTATCCACCGACGAGGCTTTCTTCTGCAGATTGATGGAATACTGCTCTCCCGTCGGGGCTGGCTCCCCTGCCTCAGACCTTCCTCAGCCATGGAAACCAAAGCTTTCAAGATTATTGGAATCTCCCATGTTGAAGCTCAGTCCATGGGACAATCACATTCCCATTGCAGACAGGTCAGTGGTCTCTGTCTTCTACCAGCTCCATTTTCGGTGCTTTGTCTGCCCCCACCCCAACCCCCCCCCATCCCCGAGGTTTCTGCAAGGCACATGTGGTCACCCCTCAACCCGCTTCTAGTAAAATTACCTAAATCTAGAATCATTCCTCACCTCATTTGTTCGTCTTTTTCCCCCCATCTGTAGAACCAATTCCACATTCTCTTCAATCTCATTCTTCCCTCCAGGTCTTCAAGAAAGCTGTTCACCACCATCTCAGATCACCCCCCATCTAAAACCACAATCTCTTCTATCCTTGTTATCTCCCCAACCCCCAAACCCACCTCCTTCCAAATTTCCGGTTTTTCCTTCCTGAGAGTTTCCTTCTGTTTCCATCTTGTCCACCCCATGCAACCTCCTCTACATCTTATTTCTCCCCACACCCATTGTTTGTCCAAGTCTCCCTCTATTTTGCCTTTCAACTCTGCTGTTGGTGTTCGCACTTCTCTCGACTGTTCCTTGTGTCCTGTTGTGTCTGGATCTGTTCAGTGTTATAGCTCTTTCACAAGCCTTGGCCGTGTGTGTGTGTGTGTGTGTGTGTGTGTGTGTGTGTGTGTGTGTGTGTGTGTGTGTGTGTGTGTGTGTGTGTGTATATACGAGGTGTGTTCAAAAAGTATCCAACCTTAATTTTTCGTGCGTAAACAAATGAAACTCGGGAGGCGTGGTTTGGTGCACGTATGAAGGCGATCCTAATTCGTATGCGTGAATATTTTCCCGCCTGCAGAAGCTGTCAGTCGCCGACAGACCGCCGATGAGTGAGGAAGTGAAAGTGAGCGCCGTTGGATTTTCGTTTTTGACAAAATGACGGAAAAACTTGAACAACGCTACTGCATCAAATTTTGTGTAAAGCTTGGCGATTCCCAATTGGAAACAATCCGCAAGATTCAACAGGCCTTCGGGAACGAAGCAATGGGCACCACACAGATAAAAGAGTGGTACAACCGCTTCAAAGATGGTCGCAAATCAGTGGAAAGTGAAGCACGTTCTGGTAGGCCCTCAACATTCCGAAATGAGATCGTCATTGACCAAGTGAGGACCCTGCTGATGCAGGATCGTCGAATCACGATCAGAGAACTTACAGACGAGGCGGGCGTCAGCATTGGATCCGTTCATTCCATTGTGACTGAGGATTTGGGCTTAAGGAGAATCTCAGCGAAGTTCGTGCCAAAGCTGCTAACGATCGAGCAGAAGCAACTCCGTTTGGAGATCGCACAGGACATGCTGGAGACTGAACAGCGATCCCAACTTCTTCAACACAGTGATCACGGGCGATGAAACCACAGTGATCCGTCATTGGCGCCGGCCTCCGGATGACCACTTCAAATTAGCACCAGACATGTAAGAATCAGAGCAAAGTTTGAAGGGCTATAAAATCAGAACGAGAGCAAATTTCCAAAAAAATGGCTCGTGTTGTTCAAGATAATAGTCCATTGTATCTGAATCAATAATAATATTTGATCTCTCTTGATAAATGAGGGAGGAGATAGGTTTTGAAATCGATGATTTTCGCAACTTTGACAGCCTCGTGACCTTGACCTTGGACGACCTTGAAAGTTATATCGTTGTGCATGTCTCATCGACCTCTATCCATTCCACTATTGGTTATTTGTCTCCACTCGGTTTGATTGTGGACGGACGGACGGGCGGACAGACTTCGAGACTGGCTTTATTAGGTCATCTCTACTGAGATGATAGAGATGACCTAAAAAACGAAACTTTTCTTTGGACGTTTACTGCCATTGATGCACAGCCTTTTACACCACATTATTCAACACATTGCATGAGTTATTGGTGCTGGTTTGTTTCCTTTTTGGCTTCCTTAAAACAGTATATTTCATGTTTGAAATCATTTTCAATTTTGTTTGACTGCCAGGTAGACAGACAAACAAGCCTGTTGTTGGGTTAATGGCTGAGGTGGCTGGCTTGGGTTCTTCTGGTCCTGAGTTTGAGCCCCTGTTAGTCATTGAATTAACACCAGGTGGGGTTGACTCAGCCTGTCATCCTTCCGAGGTCGGCAAAATGAGTACCAACTTACTGGTAACAGGGAGCACTGCATCAGCGGCACAGCCACGCCCCCAGCCAATGATGCTACCCGCAGCCTTGTGCTGCATACAAAGGAAGAGGAGACAGACAGACGAGACTCCGTACAATTTGCCAAATTCAGTCAAATTACTGCTAAACTTCAGGTTTGTGTTCCGATTTGTGTTCCGTATTTAAAATAGAAAACTGAATTGAAATCAAGTTGTTCCTTGATCATAGACCGATGTTTGTGGACAGACAGAGACAGACAGACAGAAAGAGTGAACCAATTGCTAAACCCTGCTTTTCGCTGGGGTAATGTTGGCTGTCGTGCTTGTTGGTTTATTATTTTATTTTTATTTCCTAATTTAGCTGTTGAACAGTCCCTCGCAGCGACGCGCTGTTCTGGCACATGCTCCCATACCTGACCCTGACCTGACAGTCCCTTGACATTAGGGTGTTTCATATTGCAACTTTTTTGCACTAGTCAAGTTGGCTACCCGTTGGAGCTTTCCAATATGGATAAAAATCCCACTCGCCGATTTTTAGAATTTTCCTCCCAAAAATGGCCGCCGGCAGCTATTTTTTCCTAAATGGCAGCCTTTTTTTCGCGTTTTGACACAGAAATCGACTCCTACACCTGCTAAAATATGTTAATGTTACTTGATATGTGTATGTTTGTAGATGATTATGATTGCTATGTCTGCTAGCAGTCGGGGACTAGACATTAGGCATCCAATATGGCGGAAAAATCCAAAATGGCTGATTTTTGGCCACTGGAAAGTTGTTCCCGCTGATGTGGGTTCTAATATGTCTAGTTATAGGTTTTTGGGTGTGCTGAATTCGTTTTTATGCTCTAAAATGCAGCTCTCAGCCATGGGTCATGCTCTCACGTTAAGAAGTAGTTCTTGCAAGTCCGAAGAAGAATTTTGAATATTCTCGCCCTTATTGATATCAGAAAATTACAATTAAATATACAAAGGTCAAACATGTATTTATTTAACATGCACAGTATATACACGAATTACTAGTATACTAATGCCATTATTAATGTTCCAATATGAATTCATGTATGCGTGCCTATCAGCCTCGATAATTGATAATATTGGCCATGGCATGGCATACATGGCTGTAGTGACATTTCAAATTAAAATTTCCATAGTTCAAAAACATCAATGTCCACACTTCGCTTCATATAGTTATCTAAATTTTCAGAAGAGTGGATTTCGTGTATCCAGAATAATTCTGCCTGTGCCACTCAACCACTTGAAGCAAAGCTTGCCTTTGCTGTTCATCCCTCGTTTTGTCTATAAAATCCGAAATCAACTTAATTCCACACTCTGCAAGGTCGTTAACTACGTGAACATTGTGCACATAGTTTGCGAATTTTTGGTAACCATCTCTTTCTGGCCATGTGCTTGCAGGCTCACACATCCATTCTACATCTAGTACATCATATAGTTCAAGAAGATTGAATAACCGCCACGAGTCGTCATCTATGAAACTGCTGAGACACAGGTCACTACTCTCATTCTCATCCACAGCCGGAAATTTTGGCTTTCCTGAGCTGAGTTGATCATGAGGTAGTCCAGGTGTCTGATGCAACAGTTTTGCCGTAGTTTCTCGCTCATCTGTGGGTACGTTGGAATCGGCAAGAGCGAAAATTACCAATTGCGGTGTCAATTACCAATGGCATTAGTATACTAGTAATTCGTGTATATACTGTACATGTTAAATAAATACATGTTTGACCTTTGAATATTTAATTGTTATTTTCTGATATCAATGAGGGCGAGAATATTCAAAATTCTTCTTCGGACTTGCAAGAACTACTTCTTAACGCGAGAGCATGACCCACACAGACGTCTCTGTGTCAGATATACTGCATTTTAGAGCATAAAAACGAATTCAGCACACCCAAAAACCTATAACTAGACATATTAGAACTCACATCGGAGGGAACAACTTTCCAGTGGCCAAAAATCAGCCATCTTGGACGCCATTTTGGATTTTTCCACCATATTGGATGCCTAATGTCTAGTCCCCGACTGCTAGCAGACATAGCGATCATAATCATCTTCAAACATACACATATCAAGCAACATTAATGTATTTTAGCAGGTGTAGGAGTCGATTTCTGTGTCAAAATGCGAAAAAAGGCCACCATTTTGGAAAAAATGGCCGCCGGCGGCCATTTTTGGGAGGGAAATTCTAAAAATCGGCGAGTCGGGTTTTTATCCATATTGGAAAGCTACGACGGGTAGCCAACTTGACTAGCGCAAAAAAGTTGCAATATGAAACACCCTACTTGACATGTAGGGAACTATTTTGGAGATGGTGTCTCCTTGTCCAACACCTGTTTCGATCCCCACCGTACCACCACTTTGGTGCAGTTTTGAGGACACTGGTCCACCATGGAATGCAAACTTCCCTTTGTGTGTTTATACAACTGGAGTTGACATTTACACAATGTAAGCTTGTATGATGGCTTTTGGCTTTTGTTTCGACACTGTCGAAGGCTTTTTTTCATAAGCGGCGTGAATTTTTTTTTTTGATATAGTTATGAGTAATTATATTTCATTGCGAAGATTGCTAAAGCATCATCGTTACACATTTTAAGTTCACCGATTCATCCAGGTCTTATGCGGATTATTAAAAACATGATGCAATGACATCTTTAAGATGGAAACTTGACCTTGTGAGAACCTCCTGCTGCCCTCTCTGTTAGCAATACGGAAAGTGCCGTGGAAAACACATAATTCATCTTTAAGGCGGAACAAATTTTCACAATGAGTAAACTCCAGTCACTTTACCGCAACCTCCATGCCATTCCCCGATTCCTCCCTCACACACCTGCTTACGGAGCCTAAGGGACTCCTTCCACTCCCGCAGATCCTGGCTGTGGTGCTCATCCAAATCTTTCAACTTTGTTGACTCGTGTTCCACCAACAAATGGCATTTCTCATTCTGCCAAGTGGAGCCAGGTTAGTAAAGCACAAGAAATGCAACAATTCATAAACTTCATTCTCCGGTGTATCATATGATAAGGTTGTTCCCTTCCTTGCACAACAAAATTAAATATTCAACAGCTGCTATAGCAAAGGCAAATTGTATAGAACACTTCACTACGAGAACAACAGGTGATGTATGTTCTTCTTCTTCTTCTTTTTTTTCTTCTTCTTCTTCTTCTTCTTCTTGTTTTGTAAGTCAGAGTAAGTTTCATTAAGAAGAAGAATAAAAGGAAGAATGTCAACAGCATGCAGATTTGCATTTGAGATAAACTGTTAAATCACTTAATAGAGGTGATGGATTATATTGGTAATGAATTGTGTGATGGCACAGGTAAGTTATCTCTCCCAACCCTCCACCTCCCCATTCCTTCTCCAATTTGATGGAAATAGTGACCACTGATAATGTGGTAGGTTAGGCAAATGGAGCATCTTGCCTTACTTCATTATCTTGGGAGTTGGTATAAAACTTTGGATGTAGTATTAAACGAGACAAGTTGCCCTGCAAGTGCTACACTTTTTGCCCACTTTGTCTTTCTGATGATGCCTGTAAGCAAAATCATGTGCCCAAGATTGATGCTGAAAATGTTGAGCTTGCACACGTCCTCTTCAGGTTGTTGCCTTTGGAGAGATCCCTCACTAAATTGGGGAAACTCAAGTTCCAATATGATAACTGACCGAATGTCTTCACATGAATGACCATGAACTTGATAAAAAGCAGTCGTGTTTAAATGAGCCTTACCTGCATTTGTTGCAGTTCACGAATGTTTGCTTCGCACTGTAGCTGCAAATCCCGCATCTGGCTCTCGTGTTTATGTTGCTGTGCCTGCCTCTCGGACTTCTGTCGCTTGTCTTCCTGAATTGTAAACTGCACCCAATGGAGAAGTCATGCACAATGTAGCCATTTAGAACTGTATACGAGGGCATGCCTACCCGTCATTTTGCTGATGGATTTAATAAAATGACAGCATGTTGCATTTTACAAACACATTGCATGTCCATCTACGAGTCTCAATAAGGATGTAAAATGAAGTGAAACATGCGAAAAAATGATTTTGCACAACACGTAGTAGTTGTTGTTGTGTGTGTGCTCCTCCCATGTCCATCAAGAGCAGTGGTTCTGAACCTTTATCGGTCGGCGTACCCCTTGGTCTCAGAGTGAGGTGTCACGTACCCACTGTCAATGATGACTCAGTCATTTTTATACTATACTACGTGCACAAACAGCTTCTCTTTCGCTGCCTCAAATAAAAAAGTATCTCATGTACCCCCTGAGGAGGCATCACGTACCCCCCTGGGGGTCCATGGACCCCCCAGTTCAGAATTGATGTTCTGAAGGATTCCTGCTGTTGTACAATAATAGCGAGCGCAGTGAGCTTCATACTTAACGCGTGCACATGAGAGAATAGGAAACAACAACAACAACAACACAATACCCCTGACGATTTTGAATCCGTGTCATTAGCTATGACCCTTTTGCTTCCGGTTGTTTTTAAACGCTGTGCGGTGTATAAACACGATTGGGTTTTATTTCTATCTTGTGAATATTACTTAACGCGTGCACATGAGAGAATAGGAAACAACAACAAAATACCATGGCAATTTGAAATCCGTGTCGTTGGCTATGACCCTTTTGCTTCCGTTTTTTTTTTTGCTTCCGGTTTTTGTCATGGGGAATGATGCATGCCGGGAGATAAAGGCATCGTCGGAGACATGAAAGACCCAAATAATATCAGACATGGTGTATATTTCCTCCACTGATTTTAATAAAGATATCTCCTGCATCATCAAAAAATATTTTTTAATCGTGATTTACATTATTTGAACGCTGATCCCGAATCCAAGCTGAAGTAACCGGAAATTGCAGCATCGTCTGCTATGCACCTGACTGACCTCAGATCTGTCAAAATCATCAGCCGTGCGGAGCTTACATGTACCGCGGTATAGTTGGCAAGTATACAGTTGTGAACAAGTTATAGGTAAAGTCAGAAGCGAATGTAAGAAGAATTCTACGTTTGCTTCTAGGCTTTGCCTATTCTATATTAAATGTTACCATTGCAACTGCTGCGTTGAGGTTGGAATCCCGCTTCTTCTTCCACAATCGCAGAAAGAGGGGCTTTTAAAGTTGGCATCTTTGTGGTTAAACGAACACAATTTTTTGTTCTAAATATATCGATCATTAGCTTTTCCTACTGCAACATTTTTATTAATCTCTGACAGCAGGAACCACGAAAACTTTAGCCGCTTCTTCTTCTTCTTCTTCACATGACATTGACACACATGCACGCACGCACGCACGCACGCACGCACGCACGCACGCACGCACGCACGCACGCACGCACGCACGCACGCACACACACACACACACACACACACACACACACACACACACACACACATCACTTTTTAATAGTAGACCAGCATTGAACCTGTCGCTTCGCTGACAGTCGTTGAACAACATAACTTATTGTCAGTTAAAAACTAGATGGTGTGGTAAATTTAAGCATAAGTAAATACCTGTAAATCTATCTATATCTATATATCACGAAAACTCTCATCATGTATGTATGTATGTTCCCGAAATACAGCCAAAATGGTACACGATTGCGCAAAAAATTTCGGCCCACCTTACTCACCATTCACCTGTAGTGTGCAGTATCAAGTTTCGTTCAAATCAGGCAACAAAAAAATTATTTAAAAAATCAATTCACGATTCAGTCAAGTACTCTTCCGGATTATTTGATCAATGCAAACAACTCAGTGGTATAGTTGGCTGGAGCTATCATTTTTTTTTTTTCTTGAAATGATTTATTAAAAATCTCAAACATTTCATACAGACAAAGAACGATTTTTTTTAAGCATAAAATAAACCGCCATTTTGATCTAATACTTCAGTGTTCATTAATAAATCAAATTGTGTTTGGAAGATTACACACAATAACTTCTTCGACTTTCTTTTCTCCGTTTTTTTTTCACATTGACGCGAAATATCAAGTTTCATTCAAATCTGGCAACGAAAAAAATTATTTAAAAATCAATTCACGATTCAGTGAAGTACTCTTCGGGATTATTTGATCAATGCAAACAACCTCAGCGGTATAGTTTGCTGGAGCTATCTTTTTATCTTGCCAAAATGAAGTTTCTGCAAGATATGTTAGTCAGCTTGTATGTTTTTTTTTTGTTTGTCTGTAATCACGTATAAAAAATTCTGCAGAGCACAGTTATCATTGGAAATTTTTGTAACTTCGCATATCAGAGGCCTATAGAGGTCCCTTTCAGCGCATAAAATTTTGAAGGTCAAGGTCAAAGGTCAAGGTCACTTTGTCGCAAATCAGGGGAGTCGACGAAACCCTTATTTTTTGAGTAATTTTGATCGGATCGTCTTCAAACTTCATGGGAATATAGTTCATGGTCTGGCGCTCAGCTGATTAATTTTTGGTGGCGATTGGCCTTGACCTTCATGGTTAGTGCTTGAGGTCAAACATATTTGACCCCAAAGTTAAATTTTCAAGTTTTAGGAACCATATCGTGTAGCACCTCAAATTGAACACCTCAATGAGTGCTTTCTAGATATGTCAAGCTTGAGACATTATGATGTCATTTGGTGACGTTATGAGGCAAACGCATATTTTTCATGGTTACTCTGTAGAACGATTCTCATCGGAATCTCTCGTAGGCAGATATTCCTCAAGGAGTCGCTCCTGGTGGATAGCAGCTCTGTTCACCTCAGTGTGACCTTAAAGAAGTCACACGTGGTCTTTTGGCAAGATACGGGGGTCACCCTGCGGGTGACATTGGTTTATTTTTTTTTTGAAATGATTTTTTTTTTAATCAACCGCTGTCATAACGGGAACCCAACGGGTTCACGTGTCGTCTAGTGAATGATTAAAATTAATGGTTATACGTTATAAGTTTTGTTTAGCACAGATTTGTAAATTGTTATATAAACTGCCTCATGTAATGAGATAATTTTGACGGTAGATGGCAGTATTGTATTGTAAACTGCCTGGTGAGATTCATGAAGGTGCTGGAACATTCTCAAACGAAACATCCAGTGTGGACTAGAATCACATTTGCTGGAAGGCACGGGATTGTTCTGTGATACTATATAAACCTGCGAGAGGGAGGTGGAGAGAGATGAGTGATATGTGATGAGACATGTTTGATCGTCCCCATACTCCATTTAACTCGATTAGTGAATGAGGTGTTAATGTCCAGAGCGGTTGTGAATGCGTGGAGCCGATTATAATCAGGTTGATTAAAACTCATTAAGATTGTGTATCGGGAAAGAATTCCTTTGAGCTCTTTAAATCATCATGGACGGGTCATCGTACGAGAGGACACCGTGACGGGAATCGAAGGATCAACAACCCCGAAGGACGAGGTGAACACACGTGAATTGAGCCGGCAGGAATGGGATACTGGGCGGCGAAAACAACTCAACATGGGAATTGGAGTTGGACATTGTGTGTAATGGTTAATTTCCTTATTTGACTTTGTATCTGTTTAATCAGAAATACAAGTTTCAAAAACATTACGCTGTTGATGTGATCACTGTAACCCTACTCAGAAGTCACAGACACCAACTGACAAAAATCCATTCAAGTGGTAATTGACCTGTACATTCGTTCAGACTCGTGATGCTCAAAGCTTGGAATGCAGTTGTTAAGGCCCAGTCACACCTTGACGTTTTAGCCAACGTATGCCGATTTTTGAATTTTTTTCTAAAACGCTGGCACACGTTGAATACGTTATGGGTAAGTTTTGATAACATTGAGAGCACGCTGAAAAACACTGCCATACGTCGTTGTACGCTGGCTTTAAACGTTGTACTTTTCGGTTGTCCTCAAATTTTTGCATGCTTGAAATTTCACGACGTATGCCGGCGTTCCGCTACGCTGGCCACAAGTTGTATGCACGGTCTGCGATCGTTGACAGACGTCAACACATGCTAGTTGTAAGTTAATCATAAGTTGAGACACGCCGAGGTAATGTTTAGCGTACCCGAAACTTATTTCTAATCTATGATTAACGTGTTGTTGGCACGTTACGCGATCGTTGCCACACGTCGACAGACGTTACTTTTAAGTTACTCATAGGCTGAAAGACGTCGGTATAATGGATCGTCCTTGCGTCAGCGTCCACGGCCACGGCCAGGACACTTATTTGCAGCATTCCTCAAACTTTTCTTCGGCATGACGAGGATGTTCACACTTCGATGTCTAGCTTGGCTATGATTCCAATTGTCCATCGGCAGCGTCTATTTAAAATAGTCGAGTTTGAGCGTTTTAACACGTTCAGAAGAAACGCTTCAAATTTCCAAACCCCAGCGTCAAAAAACAAAGGCGAGTGACAGCAATTTAAATCGTTCATTGTAAACAATGAAAATAGTTGAGTGGTACTGTTTAAAAGTCGTTGAGTGTAAAAAAAAATCCAATTGTTGAGCGCAAGCATCTACTTTCAATAGTGGAGTTTGAGCAATTTAGCACGTTCAATAGAAACGATTAAAATTTCCGAGCGCCAGTGTCAAAAAACAAAGGCGAGTGGCAGCAATTTAAATCGTTCATTGTAAACAATGAAAATAGCTGAGTGGTACCGTTTAAAAGTCGTTGAGTGTAAAAAAAAATCCAATTGTTGAGCGCAAGCGTCTACTTTCAATAGTGGAGATGCAGCCATTTAAATCATTGAGTGGCAGCCTATGAATAGCAAACCCCACGTCACCGGCAAAGATAAACTGCCACACGATATGGATAAGTTAGGCTATCGTTGGGCATAGTTTGTGAACGCCGGCTACACGATAATTATTCGTTGGTATACCGTATCTATAAGTTATCGAAGCGCTCTATGCACATTATTAGTTCATTGTGCATTTGTCCAACCCGTTATGAATAGACCTAAATTGTAAAAACAAGCCATAGCTCATTGTTGAAAAAGCCCCATAAAAATTAGCCGCGAAGAACTTCGAACAATGGTGCAAAGATGTCTCCTACCCGTGGACACGCGGACACAAGGAGGATCCATCATAACCCACACCCTCCCCCTCACACTCACCTACTACTGCCAACATGAACAAACTACTACTAATACTAATACTAATACTGATACTGATACTGATACTGTTACTGCTGACATGGACATCGACTCAAAAAGGACTCGAAAACACTGTTGGGTTCCCCTTTCATGAACACCATTTTTATATACCAATTCCCAAAATCGCTGGGAATACGTCTTTATATGGCAGTTGTAAGTTAGAAACACGTTCATTTATTTTTTTTGTCGACCAGAAGATGTCATTGGAATACGTCTACATACGTCAATGTGTGTTGGGACTACGTAAAGAATTGGCTCAAAGCACGTCAAACATAAGTTAGAAATAAATTTCGCATAAAAAAGACATTACCGCGCCGTGTTTCGACTTATGAGTAGCTTATAAGTAGCCTTTGTGGACGTGTGTAAGCGTCTACATATTGTGTGTACAACTTATCCCCATCGCATGCGGAACGTGTGTCATACGCCAAGTACGTCGTAAAATTTTGAACATATTTAAAATTTCTTGACGTACTCTACTTACTACGACGTATGATAGCGTACTTTAGCGTTGTACTCACGTATACCAAACTTACTCATACCGTATTTGACGTGCCCCAACGTTTTAGACACATTTTTCTTAGGTCGGCATACGCTGGCAAGATTGCCAAGGTGTGACCGCGATGTTGACACTTCCATTTATACGGCAGTTATGATTCGAATCGTTGTGCGTCAGCCTTTTAATAGGCTACGTCACGACATCGTCGGCGATGCATGCAACGCGCTATGCCTGAGTTAGACTATCGTTGGGCATAGGTTGTGTAGGCCGACAACAGGTTCAGCATTCGTTGGTATAAGTTATCTATAACACAACGAAACGTTCTGTGTCCGTTACTAATGCGTTATACATAAGACCAAGTCGCTATGAATACGTCCGAATCTTTAAAAAAAAAAAACATCAAAAGTTCAACGTAAGCCAGCGTTTTAGATACATTTTAATACGTTGCCATCGCTGGCTAAAACGTCAAGGTGTGACTGGGCCTTTAGAGAACTTGCTGAGTTTGGCACCACAAACAACCTACGTACACCAACGGGAAGGAAACTCCAAAGGTGCTTGTATCACCCCACCCTCCAACACTTACAGATGTTACAGGACAGTAATACAGTTTATTGACAGTGAATATTAGAAATACTGCACAGCACTGTATTCGAAAGAATAATAGAAATAGGGACTATGCAATGCAGGGGTCATTTTGGAGCTTGCAACACAAGTGAGAGATCTAGGGATAGATGCAGATAAAGGCCTCAAGCAGTCGATGCAGTGCCAGGCACCAATGGGAAAAGCAAATAGGATTTTCAGATATTTTTAACAGGGGTCTCGGTGAAGTGGTGTAGGAGGTGGCGTCAACGTTGTACATTAATTTATTGGCCTGGCACAACCTTGACTTGGCCTGGCACAGGCATGGTGGGCCTATTGGCCACCTCCTATGTTAAATTTTCTTTGCATTTTATTGTAATGTTGGAATGGGTAAAAGGTGCATGGTGGCATCCATGCAAGCATTTTTTTTATTTTATGTGCATGTGGGGGGGAAAGGAAAATTCATTTCCTTTACATTTTAACCTAAGTACAGTACGGCAAAGCAATCTATGAAGCCAAGGCTGACAAAACAGCCCACAAACAACTACAACAGCACTCGGTAGAGCAAATACCTCCGCCAGGATGAACAGCTTACGTTTTGTATCCCACTGATAGGCTGGATTTACATCCGGAGCTGAACCGAAATCTAATTTGTCCTTGTCACACCCCAAACCTGTCCACCAAGTTTAGTCTGAATCTGTCAATAACTTTTTGAGATAACATGCTATATATTGTTTTTGGCCTGATCACTCAATGGTGAAGAATTGCGATTAATAAATTCTAGTATCCAGATATGGATCTTCACCAAAATCGAATCAATTCATTGCAAACCAGACCTATTCACCAGGTTTTGTCAGAATCTTTTCATAAAGTTGAGACATCTTGCTCACAGACAAACAGACAGAGAAACAGACAGACGTGAAAACATAACCTCCATCCACCTTTGGTGGCAGAGGTAATAGTTATGCTTATCACAATAAAACCACCATGCCACAATTAGTAGTACATCCAATAGCATGGCGTATACCTGTTTTATCTTGTCACGATCATGATCAGAGGAGCCTCCAGGTTGTAAGCGAAGGCTCTTTTTGTACATTGTCAAACGAGTCTTTGCGTCACTGCGCTGCAGCTTGGGAAGTCGGCCACGCTCTTGTGCTTGTCGTGCACGCAACTCCTCCTGCACGCGTTGCGAGTAACGATTCAACTGCTCCAACTCCTGCCAAGTACGAGGGGAGAAAGAGGGGCGATCAACAAAGCATTTGCACAAAGCTGATAAAGTGAGTGTGGAGATCATCCGAGCCTGTTAAGTGAAATGCTCAGTGGTAACATAAAATACAAGCACAACTTGAAAAATTATTTGCAATAAATTTCAGAAGCTTCTGCAAATATTCATTAGAACCATGCAAGAAATCATTATCCCAGTATTTAAAAGGATCGAGCACAGACAAACAACCCCATCGATTGGTGTTCATGGGGAGGAGGAAATTCCTCCTTGATTGACACGCTGAGCGTGGAGAGAAAAGTGATGTAATGAAGTTGACGTTGCTGGTACCCAGTGTTCACGGAAGTGACATCACTTCCCCCAATCTCAGCAGCTGTGCGTGTTAGAGTCAAGTCTGGTATTGTCTCATGTGTAATAATAATAACAATAATAATAAGTTTATTGTCACATATATGCGAAGAGCATACAATGAGAAGTGATTTGACAGTGTGGGCTTAAAAATGACAGAATCGGAATAAAATCAGAATTTTTGGTGGCTTACAAAATAACAATGTCGAAAAAAGATTCATTGTGATGAGTATTGAGAGCCCTAAGAGAAAAAAATTTGGTGATGAAATAAATGCAATGGTTTAAAATATCCATATCAATTATTTAGCTGCGCATACAGGTTTCAACCGATTCATTGAGGGTGTGGATTGCAGTCGGATAAAAGCTATCGTGCAAGCGATTAAAGTTGGTCTTGATGGAATGATAACGTCTACCCAAGCGGAGAAGTTCAAAAATATCGTGCGCTGGGTGGAACTGGTCTTGTGTGATAGATTTTGCTATTTTAGCGACTTGATGGGAGTACAGGCTCTCGATGGAAGGTAGAGAGCACCCAATAATTTCACAAGCAGTCTTTACTATCCTATCAAGTTGGGATCGGTCATCCCATGTCGAGTGGACACACTCTATCACTGCCCGATATAACTTGATCAACACCGATTGGATGGCCAACACCGAAACTTTTCATCCTTCTGTTATGGTTGTGGGGGTAGCTGGAGGAATTTCATAGCAAGTTAGGATTGTATTGAGTTGCTTGATCCATGGATGTGGAGGGGACATCTCGATGTAAATTAAGTTGGGAAACTGTGAGCTTAAGTGTTGTTACCACAAGACTCAGCCTCATCGTGGGAGATGCCATTGATTCGAAATGCCTTGGTTTCCACAGCGTGAAGCCGAGAAAGGTGGGAGGCAGGAGCACCAGCCCAGAGGAGAGAGCAGTACTCCATCAGGCTGCGGAGGAAAGCTTTGTCTGTGGTCAGGAGCTCAGGTGGGCCGAGGTAGGACTTTGCACGATGGAGGATTCCCAGTCGGCGACTGGCTTTGGAGGCCAGGTTGGAAATGCGGATTTCCCAGGAAAGATCATGGCAGATAGTGTGACCCAGAAGCTTTAAAGAAAAGATTTCTTCCAGAGGATGTTAAGAAAGTAGATGGGGGGGGGGGGGGTTCCAAACGCTCTTTTTGGAGAGACAACGTGAGAGTGTGAGATTTGTCCGGATTGAAAGACATGTTCCACGTATTGGACCAGTTTGTGATTTTATCCTGATCTGCAGAGAGCTAAGAAGCTCCTGCTTGCCGGTCTGAGGGATGACAGATGGTACGGCATAAGGTGGAGTCATCAACAAAGAGATATAGAGGATTTTCCAGAGAGTCGGAGAGATCATTGATGAAAACCAGAAAAAGAACAGGGCCCAGAACACGACCTTGAGGAACTCCAGCCTGGACAGGAAGAGGGGATGAAGGAACTCCATTTAGGGCCACACGTTGACTGCGACAGGAGAGGAAGTCTGCGAGCAATGAGTGGAGATGGCCTTGGACACCATAGGAAGAGAGTTTGGTGAGCAGGGCAGGGTGCCAGACCGTGTCAAAAGCATGCGATATGTCTCGGGATATGGCTCTCATTTCATGTCCGGCATTGAGGACCTACATCCATTGTTGGGAGAGCAGAAGCAGCATATCCAGGGTGGACTGACCTGGTCTGAAACCAAATTGATGATCGGAAATCAAGCTATTTTTGAAGAGGAAGGATTTAATGTCTGAAGCGATGATGGACTTCATAACCTTGCTGATTGGGAGAAGGCTGATTGGTCTGTAGTTGCAGGGATCCGTTTTTGCACTTTTTATGCAGGGCAGTAATGTTTGCTGATTTCTAGGCAGATGACTGAGCAAATGAGAGGGTGAATAGAACAGAGAGAGGGTGAGCAAGAGCAGAGGAGTAGGTTTTTAGGACACGTGGGCTGATGCCGTCTGGAACGGTTGCAGAATCTGAGTCGAGGTTTCACAGCAAGCTCTCTACTTTATCAAGAGAAAAGGACACAGAGACCAGGGACAGTTGGGTACGACTGGGTAAGGTGGGAACACAAAGCGATGGGTTTCGAATGCAAGATTTCGATGCAAACACGAGTTTAGGCATTCAGCCTTTGCACGTGCGGTATCAGCAGTGTGGCCATTTGAGGTAAGGGAGGGATGGAGGGGGAACATACACCAGAAACAGATTTGATTAGACGCCACCAGAATTTTGAGGAGGGAGAGAGGTTTGAGAGTTCAGACTTGAGCTGAGAAAGATGTTGTTTTCTGGCTCTCCTGAGGGTAGATACACACTTGTTCCGAGCTTTATGGAAAGAACTGAGATTACCCTCAGTTGGGTTTGCTATCCATGAGCAAAGGCAAGTTGTTTCAGGACAACTGCCTCACCACAAGCTTCAGTGAACCATGGGCATGAGGAAGGGTAGGACAACTGAAGATGAGAGGCGATAAATCTGTGCATGAGGGAGAGCAAGTTTCTTTGAAAGAATTCCCAGGACGAGTTGATGTTGGAGAAAGTAGCGATGGGAGACCATTCTCGATGTTTGATGGCTGCTTGGAGACCCTGCCAGTCGGCTTGAGTGAAATTCCAGACTCGATGGCGCTGAGGTGGTTCTCTGATAATAGTGAGAGAGATGTTCACTTTGACAAGGACGTGGTCAGAAGAACAGCAGATATTGTCAGGGAAATTTGTCAAAATCAGATCCAGAGGAGATGGAGTACCATTGGTTGAGAATCCGGGTTGGGAAGTTGACTGATTGAGTCAGTCTCAATGAGTCGCAGAAAGCTTTTGCTATGGTGCCATGACAGGTGAGAGGTACCCACACCAAGCCAACTGGCATGATGACAATTGATGTCACCACATACGAGGAAGAGAGAGTTCGGATGAGAAGATAGAAGTTGGTCCATGTTTTCGGATAGTGAGGTGCAAATGGAGTCATCACTGTGTTTGGTGGATGGTACAGCACACACATAAATATAAGGTGGGAGTGGAGGGGAAGCCGTAGCCAGAGGTATTTCTGGGTATGTGGGGGAGTGAGGGCAGTGCATGGAGAGTGAGGAATAGAGTCTTTGGTGAAAAGAGCAACACCTCCACCAGGACAAGACTCAGGTCTGTCATACCGGAGGAGGGAGTAATAGGGAGAGATACTTGGGAGTTGGAGACATCTTGAGGGAGGAAAGTTTCTGTTAGGCAGATTATGTCTGGTTTGTCAGTGGCAACCTGTATGGAAAGATATGTAAGGTTTGAGCGAAGGCCCCGGATATTTGAGGTCCACACTGTTAATGAAGAGGGAGGGGAGGAGGCTTTGGGTGCAGGGAATGGGAGGGTAGGACAAGGGAGGAGGGGGGAGGGGAGTAGAGTTGTTGAAAGAGTGTGGGGGATTGCAGAATAGCTCGGGGAAGGGGCCGGATGAGGAGAAAAGGCTCTGTGGTGCTGGGGGAGAGGGGCAGTCGAGGGGGCAAAAGGCGGTTGAGGATTTGAGGAGGTGGAGTGATGAGATGGAGGTGAGAGGGCAGGGGAGGGAGGCAGCTTTGTGGATGTGAGGGGGGCAACTTTGAGAAGGGTGAGTGAGAGGGGTGAATGGTGGGAGAAGGGTGAGTGGGGAGAGTTGAGGGAGAAAGGTGAGGGGGGAATTTTTGAGAAAGGTGAGAGGGAAGCTTGGAAGGAGAAGAGTGTGATGGTTGCTTTGAGAGGGAGGGGTGAGAGGGTACGTTGGCACTGAAGTTGGAAAAAAAGAATGGTTGATGTGAACACTCATAGTAAACTGGGGTTTAAATTTTTTTTTAGGTCAGAAATTCGATTAAAGACATTTCTTGAGGGATGCAATGAAGGTGAATTAAGAGAATGGAGAGAAGGAACGCTGTAACAGTTGGATTTTTTAGGCAATGTCTGAATGAAAGGTCGAATTGAAAGCAGTCTGTTGAAATAGAAAAAAAAGAGTAGTGATAGAAAAGGAGTGGTGAAATGGACCATCGGCAATGGACCAAGGTGGCATCGTTACCCATAATCTAAAAACTTCCTCTGCAGCTCTCGTTTCTCCTTTGTCTGGTCTCTGCACAGCCTGTCCTCCTTTGGTCACTTCCTCTCTCCATTCAGCCATCATCATTCCCATTCACAAGGAGGGTGCAAAAAGATCCTTTAAACTACAGATGAGCAAGCTTACTCCCGATTTCTAGCAAAATCGTAGAAGCCATCATTGTTGTTGATGTTAAGAATTCCTCATAAAACTGCTTGAATCCTCCATCAGTTCGTATTCCATCCTTCTCATTAAACTATGCACATGCTGCTGCTTTTCTCTTGGCAACGGTTGTGAGGTCCAAAATCTCAAGTCAGAGTTCAGGACAATCAATCTCCCTCGACATTTGACAGTCTGGCTCCTGCACTGCTCATCAAGCTCTCCACCTGTAACACAGAAGGCCGCCTTCATACCTAGCTTTATAACTTATTCCACTTGTGTAGTCAACGCATTGCTATTAATGGATCATCACACTCCTCTTCAAGGAAATATCGGAAAGGAAATATCAGGCCCAGTTTTGTTCCTCATATACATAAAAATAACCTCTCTGATGCTTCGGCAAACCCCACCTTCCTTTGTGCATATGACCCCACATTGTGTCGTACAGTACCCCCATTTCACTAGCAAGCAGGCAGGCAGGCTGCAGCCTCTTCCCACTCTTCAGATCTTCACAAAATCACAAGCTGGTGAAACACTTGGAATATATCCTTCAATCACGAAAAATTTCACACTCTCACTGTCTCCAAAAGGACCGTCTGGAGACACCTCACCCCACCCCTCCCCACCACTTCATGTACTTTTTAATAATCCTCTTCAGGAAGTACAGTCATTCAAACTTATGGGTCTCACTGTCAGCCATGATCTTTCTTGGACAAACCACATTTCAAAGTTGGCCTCCAATGCCAGCCGCCGATTGGGCATCCTTCATCATACAGAATCATTCCTTGGCACACCATGAACTCCTATCCATCTGCAAGGCCTTCATCTGCAGCTTGATGGAGTACTGTTCTCCCCTCTGGGCTGGCTTCCCTGCCTCATATCTTGCTCAGCTTGATGCCATGGAAACAAAAGCCTTCCAAGATCATTGGAATATCCCGCAATGAAGCCGTCTATGGGCCATTCACTTCACCCTCACAGAAAGGTCGGTGGTCTCTCTGTCTTCTACCGCCTCCTTTCTGGTCTTGCACACTCTGCTTTTTCCATGCTTTGTCCATTGTCCCGCACCCCACCCCCACACACACACACACCACCCCCCCCCCAGGTTTCTGGAGGGCTCACACAATCCACTCTCAACTCAACTCCCATCTGGTAAAACTACCAAAATCCAGGATCACTGCTCACTGACATTCATTTGTTCCTCTTTTTACCCCGTGGGGTCCAAGCGCCGTTTGTGTACTCTCATTTCTTGTGTACAGTTCATTTGAACATCTATTTCTCCATTATTCGTGAACAGAATTAGATGAAAATCGACAGGCATATACTGGACACATATGTGCAGGCATTAACTGAGCCCAGAGTGCGATTGCGGCCCTTCGGGCCGAGGAACGGCCCATTTTGGCCCATTTTCTTAAAATCGTTATTTCTCGGTTATCAGTGAACGGAACCAAACCAAACTAGACAGATATATTCTAGAGACCATTCCCAAGGCATTAACTGAGCCCAAAGTGCGATTCCAGCCCTTTGGGCCAAGAAATGGCCCTTTTCGCCCATTTTCTTAAAATTGTTCGTAAAAAAAAAAATTAAATGCGCTGAGCGATGCCCAACGCAAAATTAAGTCACAAATGATGATATGAAACTCGCCTCACTCTTGTGAGGTGTTCTGGTTTCTTTTTCTGATGCGATGGAAATCTTACCAAATTTCAAAACTATCTGTCATCCGTGCTATCGCTCACCTGAGAGTTGTACGAATGAACTCCCATGGGGTAAGTTTGCAATTCGAACTTGTTTCCCCACCTGTGGAATTAACTTCCACATTCTTTGCAATCTCATTCTTCCCTCCAGGTCTTCAAGACAGCCAGCTGTTGTCCCAGATTGTCCCCAATCCAAAACCATGATCTTTTCTATCCTCATCCCCCCTCCCCCCATCATAATTACTCATCCTTCTAAATTTCAAGTTTTTCCCTTGGGCATTACTTTCTGAAGCCATCTTGTCCACTCTCCGAGTCCTCTCCTACCATCCCCCCCCCCCCAACCCATTTCTCATCACACTCATTGTTTGTCCACATTTGCCTCCATCTTGACCTTCATCTCAGCTGTTGGTGTTTCCCCGATCTCTCCACTGTTCCTTTTGCACCCTGTTATACCCCGATTCATTCAGTATATTAGCTCTTCCACAAGTCTCGACTATGTATACAAAAAACACAAAATACTGTAATCATCTAGAATCAATGGAACACGTCTTTAAATCCTGGCAAATCTCATATAAGCACCTTTAAGCTCTGGAAGGATTGTTCACTGCTGGAAGATTCTTTGAATGCAGTTCACCGCTGTCTATTAACATGATCAGCCCCTGGAAAAAAGTTGTCTCCTCGTTGTTGGCCTCAACATTGGCCGTTGCCTCACCTGGATCTATCGTGTAGCCAAGCTGGTCTTCAAAGCCATCCACAGACTGGGCATCCTCTCATATCCCACGTCATTTATTTTGAAAATCAGAATGACTGACAGCTACAAGGTCTTTGTCCGTAACTCAACAGAGTTTCGGTTTTCCCCAACAAGTTGGTGCTACGATATCACATCTGTCTCGCTTTGATTCTGTAAAATCTTAGACTTTCAGCACTATTAGCATCTCCTGTTGTTGTGAGGTAGAATCAAATGCCTGCTGCTTTAACGTTGAAGAAATGGTGGTGTCTGTTTTTGTTTTTTTTAACCACGTATTCACTGGTCTTGCTCTCTGTTATTCAGCCCTGCGCCTGTACACAGCCGCTCCTGGATGTGCACATTCCAGTTATCTCCTCTGACTACGACACTGGGTAAACCCAAAAAGCAGACCAACACCTCCACTCTGTTGTCCCTCTTCTCTCCCATTTGTAGAATCACCTTCCTGAACTGTGCAACGGCACTCTTCCTTCCAGGAATATAAATTAGCAGTGCACCACTTTCTCGAGTTTTCCTCCATCCCAAACCATGAACTCCCAACCACCCAAACCTCTTATTTCAGGATAACATTTCCTCTCCTTCTCCTCTCCTGTTCATTAATTCATTACCACAAATGTTGTATCCAACTGTGGCCACACTGCGAGAACATAGCCAGTTTACCTTCTGTCCCCTCACTCTTCCATTGGTGAGATCTTGTAAAAACAAAACCAACCTTAATTGCCTGTATTTGTTGGACAACCAGTCCCCCTCTCCCAAAATCAGCTCAAATATTTACATCACTTTTTCTTTCAGGAAATCTCACCTTTTCGTGTCTCTTTAGCAGCTGGTGCCTCTGCAGAAAATATTGATCTTTGAACTGCTGCTTTAACAATTGGTGCTTCTCACGCAGATGTCGTCCTTCCAATTCCCAAAGGGCATTGGCCTTGTCTGCAAAGAAGTGAGGTTGGGCATGGAGAACACACAAACCTCAAACAGAGGGTCATTTTCGGTTATTACTTTTGACACAGGCCTTCAAGACAGCTATGGGTTGCAACGAAGGCGATAACAAAAGTATATGGCAGAACCGAGAGGAAACTATATGGTATAACGTATAGATTATATGAAGTATGAGATGGTACCTGGGTACCAAACGTTTGTTGGCAGCTTTATTCAGAATTAAATTTATGGTGTGTGTGTTTATGTATATATATATATATATATATATATGTTTACACTTACACACACACACACACACACACACACACACACACACACACACACACACACACACACACACACACACACACACACACACACACACACACACACACACACACACACACACACACACACACACACACAGTAATGTTTTGTTGGAAAAAAATAAAACAAAATAAAAAAAAAATTGAAAAGGATATGCTTAGCCCTATGTTTTTAAATTATTTTTAAAACAATCAGCCAAGTAAAACTAAGGCTCATCTACATATTATGTAAGCAGGATAAAAGTGAGTTGGCGCAGGGAAGGTGGGGTGGATGGGGGAGCTGGGGTGTGGAAAGAGGAAGAGGTAAAATGAGAAAAACGAAAATTAACAAGAGGAATATAAAAGAGATCGATTTAAGGAGCTTTGTTTGTACTTGCTCTGTCAATTCAAAAATTAATGAGACAAACAAGGTGTTTTAAAGAGGGAGAAATAGAATCAAAGAATAATTACAAAACAGAGGAGGTTAAGAAATATGGGAAAACAAGATGAGGGGGATATGTATATATATATATATATATATATATATATATATATATATATATATATATATATATATATATACATACATACATACATACATACATACATACATACATACATACATATGAAGACCACAAGGGGAAGACCGGTGGTTTCCGGTCTTCCGGAAAATTTTTCTTTCATGTATTCAAGTATTTCAAGTATTCTTCTTCTTCACAGTTGGCAACATAAGGTTTCCTCTCACAATATTACTTGAACAAATAACCAGGGGTGTCACATAATTTATATGGTATAAAGTTTAGCCACGCAATGAAAAAGCAAGTGTTGTCAAAGCTGAACAAGTAAGTAGAAACCCAGCGTTATCAGTACTTTACTCCTGGTTATCTCCCTTTCATTCATGTTAACTGTTCCACCATAATACTCAGAGTTGAGAAACTAAAAAATGAAAGGTTGTAAAACTTTCACAGCATAAACTCTGAGCACTACAATGGCCTATTTGGTTATATCATGGGCTCCGTAGTTGGTGCATATCGTGGTTCAAGCCTGGTCAAACCTTTATAGTGACTTTTATGGGACCCACGCCGTGGCTTAATGGTTAGCGCGTCTGAGTCCCCATCCTCATTCGATGTACCCACCACCCAATCAACCTGCTTACATATATGAGGGAGTCACATGAGGTGACTTCGGCTATCGCAGGGGTGGTTTATCCTTGGTTTCCTCCCGGTTTTCCATCATATTAAGTAGTACGGAGTAAGAAATGGAGAATCCGTATAAGCGAAATGCCTTTGAGTATGGCGTTGAACACCAATCAAACAAAAAAAATGACCGTTTTATGTTGAAAAAAATAATCTGTGATCACCAAAGTCATGTAATGTATTGTTGCGAATTCGCGCCCGCCGGCGTGCGGACGGCCACGTCACTCGAATGGCGGCACGTCGCCCACCGGACGGACAATTCTGTCGTGACCCTCTCAGACCAACGCCGGGAGCTAGTCACGGGTGGGCCTTTCGACATCACCACAAGCGTGCCAATCGGCCACCCGCGTAGGATAGGGTTGTTTGCCAAACTCGACCTACCTAAGTACCCACGCGGATGGTAAACCGGGCGATCGTACCTCGCCGCAGGTCGACTCCGGACATGAGCCGCTTGGGCGGCCCGTTCCATACTATCGGGATAACCGAGCAGTGTTATCGTCGACCTGGACGGTTCCGATTAATTACCGGGATATTGCACCCACTACGAACCCCTTACGCGAGCAAGATGGAGGGTAAATAGAGAAAAGACAAAGCGAAACGGGCACAGTTCAACAAGCAAGCATTTTATTTCCCGGCACACGGAAAGCACGTATATACAGCCATACAGAATCAAAATGCACATAAAGCAAATGTAAGAGCTAAAACCGACTACGCGCACACACGGCAACACTTATACAGTTTTACTTCACAGACAGTGCCAACACACATTTACACAAAAGCAAAGGAAAGAAGTCACCCTCACAGACAAGGAGGCAGACAGGCCCATAGGCCAAATGTGCGCATGACCTGGAGGAGCGGCCAGGTCCGCGAAACTGGGGAGGTCTTACCCGCGTCCTCGTGACACGTTGGCGGGCAAGCCGCAAATGTGGCCGCGCCGCTGTGCCCCGACTCCGTGCCCCATGGTGGGTTTCGTTGGCACGACGTTTGGGGTGGGGTGGGAACGGAGCCCTCTTTTGCACTATCTCAGCGCGGGGGAAAGGGGGAATTGTTGATGCCCTGGGGGAAGGGAGTGGCTGGCTGGCTTGGGTCCCGTGACGAGACGAGCGATCCCCCCACACCGCAACCTCGTAGCCGACCGCCATCCTTCTTGCCTCGGACCCGAGCTCACTTGCTCGCAGTTCCACCGCGCTCACTCCCCTCAACTCCGCCAACGCAACGCTCCTTGTCCCCAAGAGCAACCTCTCGACGACACTCTCCAAGGAACTCCAAAACCCAACTCTCCTCTCAACTCCCCCAGTTCCACACTCTCCTCAAAGCAACTCCAAAACCCAACTCTTTTCAATTCGCCTTGCACTCGCCTTTTTATAGGCGGGCAGGAGCAGCCAATACGCAAATTTTAGGATCAGAACGCGATTGGAGGCGGGGCCACGCCGCCCCCCCCCGGTCAGCCATTGGTCGGGCAAAAATGGGCGTGAACCTCTCCTGATCCTAAAATTTGCATATACGGACTTCACATACACACGCTTGGAGGCGGGGCCAAGCCGCCCCGTGCTCGCCAATTGGACGGAGGAGAAGTGGGCGTGAAGCGTTTCTGATCCGAATTTCCCCTCGGAAAGGCCGCCATTCACGCTCGCGGCTCGGTGCGTTCGGCACCAATCGCCGAACGGGCCCGAGACAGCCCGACGTTCAGTGTTCACAGGTGGTGCGGTTGTTGGTTGTGAAGGAGAGAGGCGAAGGTGGTGGAGGGTTTTCAGTGGTGGTTTGATGGTAATGATGTCGTTTGGGAACGGCGGTGAAGCGATGTTTGCGGGATGGAGTTGTGAAGGTAAAGGTAGTGGCTGTTTGCGTTGTTGGCGGCTTAATGGTTGAAAATAACAATAGACAAAGAAAAAATGGCTAACTCAAAGCGTCGCAGCCCAGATGAATCACATAAATTCCCTCTATACAATGGGTTTGGGCTAACTACACATGTACCCATGAAGATATCTCACCTGCGGGCCCATTATGGTGCAATGCGAATTTCCACAGCCGTAACAGTATGCTGATAACCAACAAACATGAATTTGCTACACATCCTGGGTTAAAATTGCATGGCAATTATTAAACAAGGGAATAACCAGTGATGTCAGTTTGCAACATTGATTCGTTCCTTGCTCTTAAATTAAATAACACAGAAGCTTGGCAAATGCTACATGCTTAATTTGATCGGCCAATGATCACTCTTCCTTTTATTGGAAAAGAAATCTATATGACAGGTATTAAACAGTCCACCAAAGTCTTGAAACATTGTTTTTCAGTTTCTTCAAAATTGACTTATCCTGACATCTCTGGTTTTCCCCTTGTGGTCTTCATATACATATACACACACACACACACACACACACAATATATATATATATATATATATATATATATATATATATATATATATATATATATATATATATATATATATATATATATATATATATATATATATATATACACACATATAGCCTGGTGTGTTGGCGCAGTGGTTAGGGCAGCGGCTTGGGATACAAAAGGTCCTGAGTTCAAGCCCCGTTGAGCCACTGAATTAATACACCAGGGGGTTGACTCAGCCTGTCATCCTTCCGAGGTCGGCGAAATGAGTACCAGTATACTGGGCCGGTGTATACCCCGGTTAAAATAGGTGTACCATATCCCTGTGTCGTAAGAGGCGACCAGGGTTGCGTCAGGAAGGGCATCCGGCGTAAAACATGTGCCAAATCTCTATGCGGATCATACGGATGATCCGCTGTGGCGACCCCTCACGGGAGCAGCCGAAGGAAGAAGAAGAAGATATATATATATATATATATATATATATACACATACACACATCTATGTATATATATATATATATATATATATATATATATCTATATATATATATATATATATATATATATATATATATATATATATATATATATATATATATATATATATATATATATATACATATACATATACACACACACACACACACACACACACACACATATATATATATATATATATATATATATATATATATATATATATATGTATAGATCCATCATCCGTGAGAGGAGTGTGGGAGGGGTCAATTATTTATATAATCCCAGCCACCTGTGTGGATTCGATTCGGTGATATCTGATTGGTTTTTCCCTCCATTTAAAGGCGGAAGATGTGGGTGGGTCTTACTTAATTTATATTTTGACTGCTTTTGACGTTTGCACGTGGTACATGCTTGAGAGCCTCATTGGTACGCATTGCTGTCGACACCATCGCTTTATGATAGATATATATATATATATATATATATATATATATATATATATATATATATATATATATATATATATATATATATATATATATATATATATATATATATATATATATATATATATATATATATATATATATATATATATATATATATATATATATATATATATATATATATATATATATATTGTGAAGAGCAAACCAAAAACAAAGGTCCATATCATTAACATTTGTCCGAGAGTACGACAAAAGTCCTAATCCTCAAAATGCCACACCTATCATGCAGACAAAATTGTACCATTTATTACACATAAGCTGAGGATAGTCATGGAGAGCGGGTGATTGAAAAAAACAAAAAATGTGTAGTGGGGACGAGAGGGGTGGGGCAAGGGATGCTCATGAATAAGCTTACATACCACGCAAAAGCTGTTGTTTGTTGAGAAGAAATTCCCGCTCCATAGTCGCTGCTTGCAGCTTGTGTTCTTGTGCCAGCCGTCTTAGGGTATCTTCAAGGAGCCGTTTCTGCTTAGCTGCAAAGCTTTCAGCCTTCCACGAGGGTTAAACACAGGAGAAACCAATAGATAAAGCCACTGATAGATTTCAGTTAACAGATTTCTCCATAAACCAATACTCAAACGGATTATCTTTCCTTACTCCTCAGGAAGGTATTTTTTAACGAAATGTTTCAACAAAAGAAAGTCGTGAAAAAAGGCAATCCAATCCTCATAGGCATAATAAAAGCCTGGTGTGGGCTTTGTGGTAAGGCTGGCTGGCTTTGGATGTAATGGTTCTGAGTTTAAGCCCCATTGGATTAACACCAGGTGTGGTTGATTCAGCCTGTCATCCTTCCGAGGTCGGCAAAATGAGTGCCAGCTTGCTGGTATCCTGTGTCGGAGTGGCGCCCCATTCAGGATTGTGCCCAATAGCCCAGGAAACTGCTTGGGCAGCACCAACACTGCACAGAGTATGGTCCCAATGGATGGATGGGACTGGTATCGGGGTACAGCATCAGCGGCATCGTCACGCCCCAACAAAATGATAGCTACCCGGAATCCAAGCTGCCATACGAGGAAGAAGAAAAGATAATAAGGGCCATTTCCATTGTTCTATGTCTGAAAAAAGGTGGAAGGAGATTGTTAAGCATTTATACTGGTTTTTATCACAAACCCGGTATCAATGGCAAACATATGGGGTTGACTCAGCCTTTCATTCTTCCGAGGTCAGCAAAATGAGTACCAGTATACTGTTAGAGGGGCACAGCATTAGTAGCGCTTCCAGAAATGATAGCTACCCCGGCAGCCAATCTGCCATACGCAAGAACAGAATGGCAAACAAATAAAACATTCACACAAAAGTGTCCTTGATCAGATGCCATTGCTGAACATACAGCACATTTGGACAATATCTGGCGACGTTGACATCATCAGTTTGCTATATTGTTTCCATTATGATTATTATTATTTTTTTAATCAGACCTTGTTCTCCTTGTCCTTCCAATATACAGGTGGTGTACAAAAAAAATAGGACCACTGGACCTGCAGCTTATCTGGGCCCTGGCCTAACATTGTACCCAAATTTGACAGCATTCTCACTGGTGGGTCTGGAGAAGGTTTTTGAAGGAATTTATTAAGTCCACCATTTTGACCGACTTAAAGTCACGTGACTGGAACAAGCTTTACAATCCCCATTACCAATCAGAAGTGGAACCTTGCTCCAAAATTTCAGATGGATCTTGGTTTGGCTGGATAAGTCAAAATAGGAGACCGACGGATAGACTGTGAACGATGACAATACCTTATCTGGAATTCCAATTCCAGATAAGCTGGAAATGCTGCTAAACAGGCCTAGTTGCCTATAATTATGGCTGGCCTGGTTGCAAGAGGAGCACCCCAATGCCCCGTTTCATAGAGCAAGTGTGCTTTCCCATTAGTTTGATGAGCATGACACTGAGGTCATCTATATGTCATGGCCTTCTCGTCATCAGATCTGAAACAAATCGAACATTTATAGGATATTCTGGAACGACGCCTGAGATAGTGTTTTCCGCCTCAATCAAACAGGTGTGAGTTGATTGACTTTCTCGTGGAAGAATGGGCCACATCACTCCTGCAGAATTCCAGTCGCTGCTGGACTCTATGCCACAGCACATAGAGGCCGTACTGGCCGCACATGGTGGCCTAACATCCTGTTAAGTGACTTTACGTTAGTGTTTCCTATTTTTTTTGTCCACTACCTGTATATGTTTTCGAAATTTTAAGGCGTCTTTTTGAATCGTACTTTGCTCAATTCACGAGATTATTCACACGATATTTACCAGTCAGCATGTGCTTTTTTGCTGATTCATCAAATTTATTATTTCCACTTCCGAAGGTGGACGGAGGTTATGTATTCACCCGCCCTATCTGTCTGTCTGGCTGCAAGCAGGATATATTTTAAAAAAGAAGTTATGGACGGATTCGACGACACTTGGTGGATAGCTTGGGTGAACGATAAGGGTGCACAAAATTAGGTTTTAGTGAAGATCTGGATCAGATAATTGTTTTTAGTGATTCTTCACCATTGAGATATTGGGCCAAAAACGATATACAGAACGATATTTAAAAATGTTGTGGATGGATTCTGACAAAACGATGTGGATGAGTTGGATAGGTGACAAGAACAAGCCGATTCGATTTTGATGCAGATCCAGGCTTTCAGTAGGATTTAACATGTAAACTTCAGCCTGGCGGAAATATGCGCTCAACCACGTGCCGTTCAGTCCTTAATACTGATTTTCTCTGAGCCTGTTCTTTGTTAATAAAAATAACCATGAAACACGGGTCACCACAATTCATTGCAGGCTGGAGGACAGACAGCACAGCAAACATGGCCGAAGCACACCGGGTCTGATGAAAGCGATTTCAACTCAGTACGGCAGTGGACCAGACATACAATGCACAAAACGTCTACAATGGGAAGGCTCGAGAAAATGCGACACAGAATAACATTTGTGCCAATCATTCAACATCCTGTGAGTCAGAGCATTCAACATTAACTATAACTTTGTGCACTCTTTGCTGCTCCCAAATGGGAAACCAAGAATGTATAAAATTACTTTGACATGAACAAACGACATCAAGAGTTGAATGCTTGTCATGTGGTGCACCAGCATTCAATACAACAACAAAGAGTACAGTTAGTTACAAAGCCTTTCTATAAGTCACCACATTAGTTACAAAAAAAATCAACAATTCACAGCAGCTGTGTTCGATTATCCTGCCAAATAATGTCTACACAGTGCTCCTACTCCAAGCACCCAAAACCTGTACTTCAAACTCTGTTAGAAATTTATTTCTCAGGCAAAGCTGGTGGATTAAAAAAAAACAAAAGAAGAAAGCTCTGATGAGCGAAACATTTTTAGTTCACATCACAACTTTAAGAGCAGATAAACACCAACTTGTACACATACAGAAGAAAATAAACCTCATCAAATGCAGGACAATAGTTATAGCCCTCTTTGACTTGTGTTGCGGGGCTTTTGGCGTACTCACCATAGGCCGGGAGCTGATTGTACCCACCGTGCATCCCCCCGCAGGAGCAATTTTCATGGGTATCAAAATTTGTATTAGGAACAATAGAACACGTAAAACGATGTTCCCAAGAAAAACAAACAAACTCTTTCACAGTCTATGAAATTGACCTGTTTCCATGGTAACATGTCGAAAACCAAAAAATGGGACACACAACAGTAAGATGAGCACTTCTCTGTCAATTTTCACACGATTGAACAATCGCAATTAAAGTGCCAATAACTTGTCCAGATGCCTTCAAAGGATACACTTCATCAATTTCTGAGTGATGATGCGCTGTCCAACTCCACTAAAGAGTATTCCGAGTGTAAAGATAGTGTGCGTGTTGGAGAGCTCGGGAAAACTGCCAAGTTCTGGATGGCATACATGGACCACGTCTGGCTTGTACTGGCTATGATACAATCTGTGAAGACCAATTACTTCTTACTGTATGCCGAATGCTTACATCTGATGTCTGATCTGTTCTTCATCTTCAATGGACAGAATTATGCCAGGTACCTTACCTTTTTCTCCGTCTTTGGAGCAAACATTGAGACGTCTCATCCCGGAGCAGTTGAACGACTGCAGAGGCATAATCAGTGTGGCAAGATCGTTCGTCCCCGGAAATTGATGTCAGGTGGACAAGACAATGGAATAAACTTTCATTAAGCATGTCAGAAGTCATGGAGGAACTGAAGGAAGTGATGCTGGCATATCGGGGATCATTGGAAATGATGATGCTCATCAACGCAGGATCAAAACCACACACAAACAATCCAAATACATGGAAGCAACTCTAAGCATAGCAGATATGCAAGGCGATTCAGAGTTTGGTGTATGACACAAAGACTTGAGACCTGCAGAAACCAGAAAGAGTGAACTGGTAGTCAGTACACCACTCGAAGCCATCAAGGGATTCATCAATCCGTTCACCATAAATGACAAGACTCATCTGCACTGCATATCATCAGGTTCTCACGCAGCTGTGGGCAAGACAATGAGAATGATATTTTCATGGCAGAGGTCCGAGGTCAAGACGCCAAATAAACATTCATCGAAGAGAGGCTGACAATACATGAAAACATGTTTGAGCCAGTGAAAAGAATCATGCTGAAGATCATGGAAGACCATGGGGAAAACAGTCAAAGTCAAAGCGGCAAAGAACAATGCAGTCGAATACTGACAGCAATGGAAGATCACTTTCCAATTGTTGGTCACATCACAGACCTCTAATCAACTGATGGAACTGGAGGATTTCCTTACACCTACCTTTTGACCCCTGGCACCGATGATGGGCAGTTGGCAAAGACCAGCAAAGCTGAAGACTTCAAATACTTGGTGAAAGAAATGGACAAAGCAAATATTCCATGACAGGATGGCACACTGCTAGTCATTGAAGATGGCAATGCCCTGTTCTATTACATGAACGAAATTCCCAGCAACTTTAGATAAATATGTGAGAAAATTTTTAGCATGATGCCAAGCAAAGTTGATGTCATTTTCAGGGCAGATATGTGCAAGGATGACTCAATAAAAGCAGTGGAGAGGAAAAGCAGAGGATGCACCGAAAGGTTGCTGGTACAAGGTGAGAACACGAAGAAGCCTGCTGAATGGAAACGATTCCTAACCAATGAAGACAATAATAAACAACTTGTGCAAGTTATGCGTGAAGCCTGGGGCAATGATCACTATGCGAAGCAACTGCAAGGACGGAAAGAAGACCATGAAAGCAAACATCGAGGTCTTGAAATTGACACAAGAAGAGACCGATTCAAGGATCGTGCTCCATTGTCTGTATGCAAAGCAACATGGCTACGAGACCATACAGGTGAAAAGTCCATACAGTGACATCTTCTACATTCTCCTCCAATATATAGATTAACTTGAAGGTATCACTCTTCTGTTTGATACTGGAACAGGAAACAACAGAAAGCTGATAAACGTGACAGAATTTGCTCGAGCCTACGCTGAATAATTCCACACAGCACTGCTCGCTTCTTCACGCATACAGCAGAAGTGATACAACAAGTTCCTTCAAGGGGAAGAAGAAAGTCAAGCCCCTCAAGACAATGGAAAAAATGCCAAGGTTTGTCACAACACCTGCGAGACTCGGAAATTCCTGGAGTGTCTGGAATGACTTGACAGCAGAGCTGGAAGAGTTCACGTGTGCCATGTACGGCAAGACGAGATTCCGAGAAGTTGACAAACTGAGACTGCTCCTAATTAAAGACAAGTGTGAAGACAAGCCAATGAATGCAACTCAACATTGTCATGGGAAGCTTACCACCCTGCAAGAAAAGTTTAGAACAGCACATAAGGAGTGTGAATTATCGAGTCGATGTTTGGAAAAACTCCCATGCTGTGGACCCCAACATGCCTGCCAACCTCAATGAGCACGGATGAACACACATCGATGGAACACTGGAGTCTTTCTGGATTGATGGAGCCATTCCTTCACAACAGATTGTTGGCTTCCTTCAGGAAATATTAGATGCCAAGAGTGATGACCATGCAGCTGTTTAAGTGGCGAGTAACGACATGATGTTTGATTGGGACAAAGACTAATTATGGACAAAAGATAGACACAACAGTGTCAGTGTTATTACTTTTTTGGCAGAGTACTGAGAACTCTTGCTGGGTGGATATATGTTCTGGACCCGCTGTCTTATTCATAACTATGTCATAGGTAAATAGACATAATATTAGTCATCATCAAGTATATACTAGTCCTTCAATAAATCTCATTATAAATGTAGTGTATGTACCGATATAAAACACAGTGTGCATTTGTCTGTCTCCCTACATAAGGATGATTTGAGTCGAGTTTTAAAGGCCAATTGTTTAACACAATTGTGTGTTCACTCCAGTCTTTTTATCAGGATTAAAAAAAAAAATCTCGAAAAACATTTTTCATAAAAGAGTAATTACGTCTCTTCTGTTGGAATTGTAGATGGTGATTTGCAAACCGAGTCATCAGGGCGATGGGTGTACAGAAACACTTCAAAAAAAACCAAAAAAAACATAACAATACATACAAGGCACAGGCAGGTGAAATTTGCTGCACATGATATGCAACACACACGGAGTAAAACAAGTGTTCATTTACTTCCAGAGGATGTCTAATAAATAAAGACGATATAAGCACACCTGATGCTTGGCCGAGGCTTCAGACTTTGGCACGCTCACGAGGCTGTACCGTCAAAATGAAACGTCCCAGAAGATAAAGAAAATGGGGTCACAACTGTACGTGTAGTGTTTTAAAATAACCCTTCTTGCTATGAAACATCACAGCTTCCAGTCTCTTGACCATTTCGAATAAAATAATTTCAACCCGTCATTTTTGACGTGCTTTTATACGAGTACAAACATATTGCATGCAAAAACAGCCATAATCATAATACCAGTATCGGAATGTTCACGTTATTAAAATGCTAAATGGATATATTAGAACCTTACAGACACAAATGAGGATAGTATTATGCATGCGTTGAATGTTGGAAAGACATGTTGCATGGTTTGTCGAGGTTTATCTCCTCAGTTCGTTCATCTGCCAATTAAAAGTCATTAGTTTTGGGGGAAAAACAAACAAATTACTTTTCATCAATTTGTTAATGAGCTAATTTACATAGCAATGTATCTCTTAATGATGGAGGGGGGGGGCTTATTTCTTTCGTTTTGGTGTTCATTCATCATTGGGTGGTTATAGATATGGAAGGTAAGCAGACAGCACAGTGCCAGACAGCTATAGGTAAAGCAAATAGGGTTTTAGGTTGTATTCAGAGGGGGATCATTTATAAACCAAAAGAGGTGGTGTTAACATTTTACAGGAATTTAGTGAGGGTCACATCTAGAATATTGAATGCAGTTTTGGTCACCACAACTCGGGAAGGATGCCATTAGATGCCATAGACAAGGTTCAGCGCAGGGCTACGAGATTGATTCCGGGCCTAGCCAGACTCAGCTATGAGGAGTGGCTGAAGGAGACGGGGCTTTATACACTACAAAGGAGGCAGTTACGAGGAGATATGACAGAGATATCTAAGATAATGAAAGGTATCGATAAAATAAGTGCAGATGAATTATTCAACAGAGTAGACAGTGATAGAACCAGGGATCATAGCTTGAGAGGAAAGAAGAGGAGAGTTAAGATGGTCGTAAGGCAGGGGACTTTCACTCAGAGAGGAATGAATGCACGGAATGGTCTCCCTGGAAAGGTAGTGGCAGCAGAAAAAGTAGATACGTTTAAATTAGAATGAGATAGGTACCTGGAAGTTATGGAGACAGAGGGGTATGGGGATGTTGATAAGACTTTTAGGTAGTTTGAGCATTGATGGGTGATTGTGTGCATGTGTATGGAATGCTGTTGGTGGGGGTCTTGTTAAGGGGGGCTGTGTGGTTGATGTTGTGTGTTTTTAACCAAGCCCATGCCCCCTCCCCTGAGGGGAAGAAAAGGACAAAAAAAAATTATAATAATAAAAACTACAAAAACTACAAAAAAAAACAAAGAAAAAAATTATTTCATTAAGTAAAAACATTTTTTTGCATTTTCTTCCTTGGATCCTGTGTAGATGGGTTGGTGTGGTGGTTGCACAGGCATGATGGGCTGAATGGCCTCCACCTGTGTTGGATTTCCTTGTTATTTCATCTTTAAAATTGACAGACATGCTCGTTTTCCTGGAGTACATGGTGTTCTTCGATTTTTGACACGTTACCATGGAAATTGGTCAATTTCAGTGTGTAAATGAGTTTTTTTTTTTCCTTGGGAACATCGTTTTTCATGTTGTATAGTTCCTAATAGAAATTTTGATATGCATGAAAATTGATCCTGGGGGGTAGGGGATGAATGGTTGGCACCATCAGCTCCTCGCTTACCACACCTGGCAAGTGCGGGTTGGTGAGACAGTTGGGGCAGGTTTTTGTTAATTTGTAAAGGATGCCGACGATAGTTCGCCTATCCTTCACTGGAAGGCACTGTGGGATCTTTAACATCCATCAAATCAATCTTGCAGACCTGTTCAACGTTCATCTGAGGGACGACACATTTTGTGCCCTGCCTGCGAAGCACCAATCCAGAGGTTTATAATGAGGTCACAAATTGAACCCAGATTGACAGGTGAAAGGTATGTGCGGTCAGTACCTGTATACCATCCTGTCATACTAAATAGAGAATTAACTTATGAACAAAGAAGACAAAAAAAACCCAATATCTGCATTACCTCCTTTTGATGTTTCTGTTGCATTTCTTCTTTCATACTTTTGGAAACTTCCCTCTTTGTACTTTTCGGCATTTTCTCTAGACTTGCTTTCATCTGCAATATCAGCGATGAAGAGCAGAGGACAAGATATCAGCAAATTACAGACATTTGCAAGGAAAACCACCACTTTATTGCATACTATCACAACCACCCTGGAATGCAGGGAAATGGCAACATTTCCAGGAATGCATGAAATTACACATTCAGGACTTTATCACATTACAATGGGAACAATATCTTCACATTTGTAATCTATCCCAATGATAGTAAGATTCAAAGGTGTCAAACGTTTGTGAGCTTTCAGGAACAATCATGAAGATTTCCTCGATTTCCCAAAGCATTGACATTAAACTACTGACACTACTCAGAATGGCGAAGAACCCGTCCTCACGGATGGGTTAATTCCCCCACATTTATGATTTACAAGATTCCACCAGGTGGTGCTGCACGATACATTATTGAAACAAGGAGAATTGGTGTCCCTCCCCCACCTCCCACCACCCTGAATGCTGGGACGATTATTTTGTTTACACCTTCCAACCATCTTGTGCACACCGCAAATGCAACGACCAGTTTTCAACTCATTCCATCCAGTGATTCAGGAGTGCTATACAATTCAAACAAAATAATAGTATGATAATTCTACCACCTCCATGACGTTAAATTTTCATGCTGAGAATTGGAGTATTTTATTACCTCCGCCACAGAAGGCGGATGGAGGTTATGTTTTCACCCGTGTTTGTGTGTCCGACTGTTTGTACGTGAGCAGGATATCTCAAAAAGGTTGTGGACGGATTCAGACGAAATTTGGTTGACCAGGTTGGGTGTGTGACAAGAATGAATTGATAAGATTTTGGTGAAGACCCATATTCGGATACCAGAATTTTTGAAGCGATTCTTCATGATTGAGAGATAGGGCAAAAAAGGAAATACAGTACAGTACAGCACGATATCTCCAAACATTGTGGACTGATTCAGACAAAACTTGTGGGATGAGTTAGACATGTGACAAGAACAACCTGATTAGATTTTTGTTATGGTATGGATGCAGATCCAGCATATCAGTGGGCTACAAAATGTAAACTATTCAGCCCGGCAGAGTTATGCACTCTACCGAGTGCTGTTCGAGTTAGCCCGTATTCGCGAAGTGAAAAGCGGGGTTAAGCGATTGGTCCCGTGCGTGTGTCTCTACATTTTGTAATTCCCTTTTCTCTGGAATCACTTGTTGGAAAATTTTCAACATAGGTGCGTCGACTCATGTAGAATGTTTTAATTATAATTATGATGTCATAGGTCACATGGTTTGGCAGCCATATTAAAAAAAAAAAAATCCTTGAAAAATTCTTCTTATCCGAAACGGCTGAACAGTTCGAGGAGAAACTTTGCAGTTATGACCGCCTATCCATGAGGATCAAAAACTTCCCCACCCATGACGTTATAGGTCACATGGTTTGGCAGCCATATTGGATTTACTCTAAAATCTTTAAAAATCCTCTTCTCCCCAACGATTAAACAGATCAAGAGGAAACTTCACACATGTTCCCCAAGCCTTGGGGACAACAGGGTGTTCGTGAATAATTAATAGGTCACATGGTTTGGAAGCCGTATTGGATTGAAGGAAAATATTTTCAAAATTATTTCTCTTGAACGGCTGCATCGATCAATGTGAAACTTCAAAATTATGACCTAGTAGTGATGGACAATATATGTTTTGAATTGCAACCTGATTGGATGAATGGTTCTGGCAGTCAGAATTATTTAATTTTTTTGAATCTAGGTTCTTTTTGAATTTTTCTTTTTTGAAATAAGGCTCACTTGGCTGTGCCTGGATAGGTTTGAGGGTAGAGGAGTAGCAGTTGAAACCTGAGTCCTATCCAGGACATTTTTTTTGGAATACTAATTGTTGAAACAAAAATTAGTATCTGTTCAATTGTAAATAAATAACGGTTTTAGAATCACTTTTTATGGAATTGGACGAAGAAGAAGATTCAGCAGCAGTGGGAATACAGCAATAACCCTTCAGAAGGTCACATAGAGCACACAAAATGATATACATGTACAGTAATACTTCTCAAAGCAATACAAAAATACATAAAAGTACAGTACTTGGAAGGAGCACACAAACAACAACAGTGTGTTGGAAAAGATGCATTTTTTGAATTTCACTTCATTTTAGATTCTCATTGAGATTCACAGATTGACATGCAATACGTATGTGAAGTACGACCTGCTGTCTTTTGATTAAACCAGTCAGCTAAGTGACAGGGAGACGCACCTTATATTTAGTGAAACTTTGATAGTCACTGGGAAGCTTGTTTTGATAGCAATACCACATAGTCTCAGTTTAACCACACCAAACCCACCTCCTTCAAATTCCCTGCTTTCATTCCTGAACGTCTGTCGTGTAAGGACCAGAAAGTCCCTGTTGTGTCCATCTTGTTTACCCTGTGCACCCCACCCCATCCCATCCCTCTCCCTTCCACAGATCTCCTCATGTCTCTGTTCCTCACTGTTTCGTCCTTCCCTCTCCGGCGTTTCTGTGTGTTAGCTCTCATACGAGTCCCGACAGTGCATTTAATTAAAAAAAAATTGTACTGTGAATCACAATGATCTCCCATCTTGGGATTTTAAAAGTTTAAAGGGAAAGTAGCCTCCACCTAAAAAAATAAAACCATTCACTTGTATTTGCACGTCCATGATGGCTAAAGCTTAAATTATTTCTCCTTTAAAGCAGTTCACTGAGAATTTGTGCTCCAACCCGATTTCAAAGAACCGTGCCACGCTAGCTGTAATATCAGGTGACAATGAAATCGGTTTTTCAGCTGGTAAACAAGCAGCAATTTGGCCGCTCAAATTCAACCAAGTGAAAGAAATTAAGTGGGCCAAACACGACAAAATCGTCCGAGTGTAGCCAATGAACCGTGATGTGAAACAGATCACAAGGGGGAGCTGTAATCTCGGGTAGTGTTTGCATCAGAAACATTATGGATCGTCCTTATAGGCAAACTCCAAAGTTTATAGAAAGAGTTTCGTCAATAATTGCCCTGCGCAACACTATCGTTGATCCACAACAATATTTGTAGAAGTGAGGAAATGACCAAACTCTTCTTATACAGGGTGATGAGACGGAGGATTTAATGCGATTTTGGATTACAGAGGCAAGTGGGGAGATGACCAACTCTCCTCCCCACAACCCCCGCCCCCCTCCTCCATCCCCATCCCCATGATCAGCTTGGGCATTATAGTCTCAACAGCAATTTTCCATTTACTCAAGGTGTGTAAAACGAGCTTCATTGTTGATTGTGAAGTCTCAATGTTCAACATTTCCTTCGGTTTTGTCAGCGTTTCTCCTTCTGCCTGTTGCTTTTGGCTATAAAGGCTGCTGCATATTCTTTGACAGCTGAGTCACTTCTTTCTTCAGATCATGGCAGAGGCCTGCTATTTCTAACTTTGTATAATATTTTCATTAATCTAGTTTTTGAATTGCTCCTTTTGTGAGTTGCCCCTGGAATGTCAAAACAAGACAGTTGATCCAAAAAGCAGCAACAACAACCATTACATTGTTTTTTGGCTTTTGCGAACACTGTAACAACCATTGGAGAGCGTGGTGTAAGGTAACATCTATTCATCTGCATCAGTGTGTTTGCAGACTTAGTATAATTGCCATCTCGTTAATACGCCATTATATCATGCTCGCCCTTGTGTTGCCAATACTACCAACAAGCAGTCAAACACAAATGGAAAACATGGGCTAGAGAGCTGACACTGTTCCAAATATAGACTGTTAACCAGGCAAGTTGCTTTTCTCCTTTATGTAATTGTACTTTAAATATGCTTCCACTTCTAGAGTTAATATGACACATTTATGGATGGTCCCTCAGTGCGTTAAGTAAACACGTTGAGCAAAGGTGTTTCAAAAACCGGTTATGGATGGGGAAGGATATTTTATGATGGAACCGAGATCAAGTAATACAAGTAGCACATTTTTACCTCCGTCACCATTGGTGGAGGTGGTTATGTTTTCACCCCCACTTTGTTTGTCCGTCTCTCTCTGAGCAGGATATCAAAAAGTTATGGAGGGATTCGGTGAAACTTGGTGGACAGGTTTAGTGCGTCAAGGACGAATGGATTCAATGTTGGTGAAGATCCAGATCCGGAAACCAGAATTTTAAAAGTGATTCTTCACCATTGAGGGATGGGGCCAAAAAAGTATAAACAGCAGTATATCTCAGGTTGGGTGCGTGATAAGCCGATTAAATTTTGGTTCAGGTTCGGATGCAGAGACAGCCTCTCAGTGGGATACAAAACATGCACTGTTCAGCCTGGCGGAGGTATGCACTCCACTGAGTGCCGTTCTCATTGTACAGGTAATATTATGTGAAATACTTTGAAAAGTGAAATATTATTTCGTATGCAGCCCCTGGCTGATAGTTGCATCATTACTGGTAATGTGGCTGTGCTGCTGATGCAGTACCCCCTCCCCCTTTCCCCCGGTTTAGTAAGCTGGTACTCATTTTGCCGACCTCAGAAGGATGACAGGCTGACTCGACCCACCTGGTGTTAATTAACGGTTTGACGGTGGCTCAAACACAAGACCTTAAGACCTTAAGCCAGCCACCTTAACTGTTAATCCAACACAAGGATTAATGGGAAATAAATAGATTTGTTTATGTTGGGACAGAATGTTCGGTCAATTTGTTTGTTGTTTTGGAAAAATAAATTTTGATTTTTGCAAAGACAATTTGGACCAAATGATATGAATTAGTGTCAAATTGTTCAATCGAGCTTCTATCCTGTTCAATTAAATACAAGTGGACCAAACTTAGCTGACAATTTGAACTGCCCCAGAGACACCTTCACAAAGCAGGATCGGTGGAAGTACAGCACAGCACTGACCAATCACGTGACTAGTTTCCATAACATTTGATCCACATACGGCATGGGCAGGGCTGCTTCTGTTTCCTCCGTTCTTTAATAACTTCGTCCCTTTATTTTTTTCCATGACATAAAACTCCAAAGGATTGTTTGGATTGTCGGAAGCAAAGCAATAGCCTCCATCCTTTCGGTCCCGTAAACAAACAAATTTGACCCCAGCCGCAAGGTTACTGGGAAAGAACCACCCACATCCGTTGGAAATTCACATTGTGTGGAAACAGGAGTTCGCATTGTCACTTAACTCGGGGAGACTTTCAATGCGGGTTGATGGAGAACTTTAATCAACTCAGATTTGCAGTCAATCTATGGTCATGAAAACGAGGTGCGCGTGATATTCAGGAAATAAATAGAAATATGTGTTCGCGTCATGACCAAGAAGAATAAGATCAGGAAACTTATTTGCATTCACTTTTCCTTTAAAATCGACAATGAAAAATAAAATACCAAGCAAAAGAAAAATGAATGTGTGTCGTCAAATTTTTTGGATGATTTGTGACGGGCCTCGAGAGTCAGGGTGCATGAGAATGTGCAAACGAAACGCACAGGTTCACATCTCACTTCCCACAAAAATCTGAAGTTGTGTCACGATAATAATTTCCCATTCAATCGATTTGCATCATCGATTTTGAAATTACAAGCTATATTATTTGACTCCTCCATTGACTTTCGTCTGCTCTACCCACCCCTTTCCGTCCCCCAGGCCAAGCAGTATCCGCGATTTAGAAATCCCCAACCGCACAGGCCTGTGCACATTCAGCCAACGTTTCATGCGCGTGCACACGGTCTCGGCTAACATAACACTGCCTCATCGACACAGAGAATGATCAAAAGGCCATGGAAAACCCTGGCCTCCAAATAAACTGTGACATCACATCCCTACAAACGATCACGCTCAAATCCAGGAAGCGATTCCGGAGCCACGCTGTCCCTCCCGACCGAGAGAGCAGAACAACAGAGGAAAGATACATGGTCAAATGCCAACATGTTGCTGAAATTAATCATCGCCCACCGAATCGCACCACAACCAGGAATCGAGCTCTTTCTTCAAAAAGAATCCGTAAAACTCCATGGAAGATGCCAATTTTTACACAAATGGAGGAATAAAGACAGTTTCATGTGCAACTCTGGCACACCAAACGCATCACACGAGATTGCCCAGCAAGCGAGATCGTTCAATGGTGATTTGAAGAGCATTCACGAGGATACTCCTGAAGCAGTCGAATGGTTATCCAAATTTGATCTTGGATTCCAAATTGTTTCTAGAGATCTAACCCACACCATATGAGAGAATATAATGCATTGTTCGCTGTAGTAACTGCAGAGTCTGTGATATTACTGTGTAATATATGTATAGGATGGCAGTTTAGAGCATGTCATGGCTAACAAACAAAAATAACAAACATTCACCCGCTAACATGAACATTCTAAACTCCTCCCCGAACCACCTTTTGCACATACAGGTAAACAAGCTCTAAATTTTGATGGGAACATGAAGATGCATTTGTGAGTTTTTTTTTTTAATTAAACCAATATAATTTAGACTTTCAAAGATGCTGATTGGAGAGGGTACTGCTAGAAAATGAATTAGGATCACCGAGAGTTTGGCTGTTTGTTTCAAAAGGTTTCAGGAAGAATAATCGGGAATTTTTTGTTGAACCTGAACACCAGGAAAGACGAGAAACAAAATCAAGCGATTGATGACAATGCTGGTTGGGAAAGGAGAAAGGCATGCGAGTTTTCAATGTCAAAGCCAAGCTGTAAATAACACACGGATGTCAACGGAAATGTGTTCATAATGTTTCCCAAAATGCATTAAACACAGATTGACTTGGACGTGCCCTTTCCACAACAGCAGAAAAATCAAAAATACGGGGTCAATGGAACACATTTAGTCTGAATCAACCGAGTGTGGCGATATAAATTCGACGTAAAAGCAAGGACGAGTCGACGGAAGCTCAGCAAATGGGGTAAACCATGCCCTGAGGGTAACAGACAATCAAAAAGCAATTTTTGAGACGCTGCAAGAAGAGCCATTTTCACAAACAGCTCAAAACACCAGGGTACGGTTTATCTATCCCACACTAGCCGTACATTGTAAACTTAGCAGAAATAGCGCAAGTTGTGCAGATCTCGCCTGTAATCTGAGCCTTCACTCGGAGGCATTGTGAAGTAAAGTTATAAATTCAGTTTCATCATGGCAATGCGGGAAACAATTTGTGGCGTTCGATTTCAGCGTCCATCGGCAGGGTTTCGATAATCATCACCGTTTTTGATGTGAACCAACAATATCGACATCGACACTTTTGCTCCTCTTCCATTTGATTACGTTGGTGAATTTCACTGGCATTTCATATCTAATGAGCATTACACATATTCCTGCGCTATTAAAACCAGAATGCAATTTTCATATCATCTGCCCATAAAAACATGATCATTAAACTCTAAAAAGGAGGCTGTATTGCATTAGTTGGGTGGCTGAGGGGGGAGGGGGGGATGGGGGGTTGATTGAGACAAGGAGGTTAAGCTTGTCCTTTCTCAAGTGAATTTGCACTCTTTCCATGTTTACCCCATTTGTCAGCTTTTCCTCTTTGTTGACACGTCCTTTGCCTACTTATCAAACCTCTGTTCTTTTGTCCTGTCCTGTCCATATGTCCTTACTTATTATGCTGCCTGTGTTTGTTTATTGTCCAATTCCCAATCCCATGTCTGCCTGTTCTACTTTGCTCCATTGTTGACACATTCAGCCACTCACGCCTTTGTTATCCAGTTCTTCCATAAGCCTCAATGTCTGTAGACAAAAAAGGACACTGGGGGGAGGTGTCCATACGACAGGTGATAGAGAAATGAATGGAAAAGATATTGATGAAGAGGGGGTGGGGGGAGGGAAAGGCTTGAGTTTGGCACAACGAGAAAGGAAGGGATAGGGTGGAGTTGGGGGTAATGTATACACCAAACAAGGTGGGAGTAAAAACGTCTGCATTACAACACAAGTAAACATACAAGTTGCCCCACAAACATGAATGGTGCAAGAGCGAGTTAAATTTAATCAGTAAAATCAGGAGGAAAACGACCAAATTTACCCAAAGTATGAAATGAGAAAGCAAGTTGTTTTTACCTCCTTCTTGCTTCGTTTTTGTTGCTCATTGAAAGCGGTGACGTGTCTTTCCTGCTCTGCACGGATGCGTCGTTCCTCAGTCCGTAGTCGAGTTGCATGATCTTGCTCCTGCCGCTCAATGTGTTGCTTCTGTTCACGGTCCAACTTTTCTATCTCGGTATCAAAAAAGCGCCGTTTCGCCTGCAAGTACACTTCTCTTTCAGCCAAACGCAAAAACGATCAACAATCATTTTAATGTTATTGGAAAAGTATTCAAAATGATCACGATAATTTTTCACTCTGATCACATCATAAATCCAGCAAAAGGAAATTTATACTGCTTGTCAATTAAGTTTGGCATTTCCGAGTGTGGCTTTGAATGAACTGGTGGCAAGTCACAACACGGCAACCACAGCCATAGGAGACTTGTAGATCCCAGCTCAATTAAATTTAGAGGGATGGCAGGATGTCCTTGAGGAACGCACACTTGCCTCGAAGCCGTCTAAGCCTGGGTTTGAATCCCAACCCAGCTAGAAACTGTCATCACTGTTTCACAGGCAGGGTGATTCAGCAATGTGTGCCCTCCCTTGGATGGACGTTAAACTGAGCGTCCCGTCTGCCGGCTTTAGTTGATGGACGTTAAAGATCCCATGGTGTCCTGCGCGAAGAGTAGAAAATCGCCGGCACCCTGAACAAATTAAAAATTCCTGTCCGAACCGACAGAGGGCACTGCATCAGCGGCACAACCACATTTCCAGCCAATGATGCTACCCCGCAGGCTTGTGCTGCATACATAAGACGATGACAAATAACGTCGTTGGGTAAACAACTGTGTTGATGGTGGTCATTTCTCTTTTGTTTTCTTTGTCTATGGAGGGGTGAAATTTGAAAATCCTTTTTTTGAGGTTCATCTGGCTGTGCCGAGTTGTGTTTGAAGGTCGAGGAGTCGCAGCTGAAACCCGAATCATAGCCAGGTTCATCCTGGTGACTATCTTTGTCTATTTGGGTTCCTCTTGATACTCCAGTGCTGAGTTTGGTCAGTTATTTGATTAGAATCCTTTTTCTTTCCAAATCAAACCATACTAGTGAGCGAAACAGCTCTGATAGCTCCTGTTCATTATAAGATTCCCATCCATGATGACTCGAACAACCTGCCCAACATGCGTCTGAAGTCCCGCAAACCCTTCTGGTCTTCATTCAAATCCTTGGAAGACTTTTACTCCAAGATTGAGTGGTGCAGAGCCTGGGCGGATGCCAACACCAACAACAGAGAGGTCATCCCAGACCCCACAGTGAAACCACCCAGATTTGACCTCCCTCACAAGCAATGGCTAACCGTGAACAGAATCCGCAACCTCCAAGCAAGAACATCCCATCACCTGCATCAGTGGGGGATGACAGAGAGCCCTGCTTGCGACTGTGGATATCCAGACCAGACCATCCCACACACCATGAATGACTGTTGACTGAGGCTTTTCCCTGGTGGCATTAAAGCCATCCACACAGTAACTGATGCTGCCCTGGCCTGGATGTCTACCCTTGACCTAAAACTGTAGGCTGTGCATGCCATACGCAAGAAGAAGATTATAAGATCCAATGTTTTTTTGCATCTCCTCCCAAAAACGTAGAAAATGGTACCACAGTAATCACCAATGACACAGGCACTGCAGGGTCAATTTAAAAAAAAAAAAAAAAAGGAAAAGGATTTGGACAAAAACATTTTCATTATTCACATCGATGGATGCTCAGACAATTCGTGACGAATGCTTCTTGTGGCCTAGCGGCAAGTCACGAAATGCTGATTCGCTTGTGAAGCTAGGTGTACTGTGATTGGCTCCTGGCAAGTGAGATCAATACATACTTACTGTACCTGCTTCCCCATTCTAAGAATTCCAAAAAAAAAAAAAAAAAATTGGAAGCGACAAACAACAGAACAAAAAGTGGACCTGGGGAAAATGGGCCTGCTCGTTAGCAATAAAGTTCAAGCATTTCCCTGGAAATTGGTTGACGAAAGAATAAAATTCGTGGTCGTGCGTATTTTATGAACAAAGATATAAAATGCACTCAAGTATGGGATCTATCAGACATTCTTTATTGTAAAATCAACTTTTATAATGCACTTTTAGGAGTCCGGTGATGGAGGAAGGAGGGAGGGGATGAAAGCGATTCCCTGGGAAGAAGAACATCAAAGGTTCTGTCGAGTTCGAGTATCAAAAGAGTGAGTTATAGTCTACAAGGCGATCGGCATGAAAACAACAGCAAGTCGTGAACATTACCGTGGAGGCGAACCCATCTTGGAAGGTAAGGATATTTCAGCAGTGGGAATCGAACCCACATCATTGAGGGCAATGCATCACGGCTTTACCCACTACAATACAGAGCTCCTCCGTATATTATTGCTGCTGAGTTTTTAAATCATGCGTTCTGAAGATTCAATCGAGGAATACTCCAAACCAGATGCAAAACTCACAGTGTTCTCGGCCTCAAGACGCCGGATGGTCGTTTCTTGCTGTTGATGCAGCTTGCTGTGCAGCTGCACAGTTGCTTTCTGCTCTTCCCTTTGCAGGAAGCGAAGCTCATGCAGCTCCTGTCGCCTGCAGTGCACACCTCACGTCAACATCAAGGCACCTCGACACCACGTGATGCAAAAGCCTACAATTTAACTCAAAATTCTGCACATATTGCGAAATTACTTTGGTGCACCCTCATCAACGAATCAACATTCCCATCTTCACCCACACACACCGGCAGAGAGTCCGTCTTTGTTCCTTCAGCTATGAAGTTTGGATACTTCCAAACGATTATCCAAAATGAAAGTCAACTGGGTGGTAGGCCAGTGCTTTCACGGTGGGATTGCAAAGCAGGAATCTGAACGGGCAGTCCAGAGAGCACAAGACGGGTCTCGCGAATCACTCCTTCCCAGCATTTGAGAAACTCATGCATTCAGGGTATTTGAAAACTCTCAAACACCAGAACAGCAAATTCCTGCTTAGAGAAACAGTTCATTGTGTTGAACAGACACTTCAAAGGGAAAGCGAACAAGTTTCCCAACTCCAGTATACTTCCATGGGGGTACATTCCTGCATGTAACTCTGTGGACAACAATGGCCAGCAACTGCATGAAGAGAATCAGGAAGGTAAGACCAGCAGAGAGACTGCAAGAGGAGCATTATAAACTGTAAACAGAGGTATCGATACGGTTACTTGAATAATTATCTTGTTCCGTCAAATTGTGGCCGACTTCGTGTGACATGATGAGATTTCTCCAAACATCCCTATCCTGCACTGCTTTCTGAATCTCTGGCAGAGTTTGGTTGCAGCCTTTACCCCATCCGTTCAGCACGTACAGGGTCTACCTCTTCCTCTTCTTCTTCTTCTTCTTTGTCACTCCACCATACCCACCATGGTCGATTTCTAATGGACTCGTTTTCTGCACACATGACGTGTCCAAAGTATGAGTTTCTGTTTTGGCATCAGTGATTCTTCTGTACTTGGTGGTCGAATTTTTTAAGTGGTGAAGCTGCTTCAATATTTGGCTATGTCCTCCTTGTCATCCGTCCGTCCATCAAAAATGAAGAAGAAGAACCTCTAACACAGTGTTCAATTATAAAGGGTTCTAAATGTGGCCTGGTGTTGGCTCAGTGGTTAGGGCGGCGGCTTGGGATCCTAGGGTCCTGAGTTCAAGCCTATCGGCCGCTGAATTAATACACCAGGGGGTTGACTCAGCCTGTCATCCTTCTGAGGTCGGCGAAATGGGTACCAGTTCCAGTGTGTGTGTGCTGGTAGAAGGGCACTGCATCAGCGACACAGTCGAGCTTCAAGAAATGATAGCTACCCCGGCAGCTAAGCTGCCGTACGACCACACAAGAGTTCTAAATGATAATTCTAAAGGGTGATTTCTCAAGGGTTTCATTGGTTTCTCAGCTTTACCTATTTGATAATAAAAATGCCAAACCGAACCGCTTCTTTCGGACACAGGTGCGATTTTGTTTAAATTCAAGTGCTGATTTGTTTGCTATTCTTGCATTACATGGGATTTTTAGCATTAGTCTCAAACACCACATTTCAAAATTGTCAATCTTCTTCCATTCTTTCTTTTTCACCGTCTACGAGTCACGTCCATACATTGCGACTGGGAATACCAGAGCATTCAACACCGTCTTTCAAGGTTTGGTTTGTATTATCACATCTTTGTCAATCCTGACACTGCTGTTCTCCCCAACGTTAACCATCTATTAATTTCTCATTCACTTTCTCCTCCACATTCTCCACTCACTTTAATCTTAGCACCCAGGAAGATGAAACCTTCCACTAGTTCCACATGATCATCTCCCAATCGAAAGAGAGATACAGATAATTAATTTTAATATCCTGAGATTTTATTATCAGAGATGATTATACATCAAGTTTATACGACCATATATCACAAATGTCTCATTCGATTTATATAATCGTCTTTATTTTGGAATTAAAAAGAATACAAATACAAATTATATCACTGCGATATTCCTCCGAATGCAGCACCAGCACCCATGGAGATTATTAGGATCAGCTATAATTCACAAGCCCCCACCACCCCACACCCTCTCCCTCCATGACTGCACGTCCATGCTCATCATTCCACATCGCGAGCTGATCACAATCCCAGCAGGTCGTTCGTCGTTCATTCAACCGCACAGCAGTGAAACCTTTTTCTGCTAACACCAATTTATAAATTCTAGTAGTCGGATCCGGATCCGGATGTTCACCAAAATCAAATCAGTTTGTCCTCGTCATGCACTGAACTTGTCCACAAAATTTCATCCGGATCCATCAACAACTTTTTGAGATATTCTGCACACAAACAAAGACAGAGGGGTGAAAACATAACCTCATTCACCTTTGGTGGTGGAGGTAAAAAAAACAAAGCGACGAAAGTGGGTATATGAAGCTGACAGCACACAAAGAGGGTGATGGTGAGTTGGAGAATATCTCGATGTAAGATTACAATGAGATGATATCAGGGACGAGGTGCAAGCACATGGATATACAAACTCGGGAAAAAGAGAAAAAGGAGTGTACGAGCAGAAGGAGCCTTGCTCTTCCACAAGCCTCGACCTTGCAAATAAGGAAAATAAAACAAAACAATTTTTTTTTTAAAAGGAAGAAAGCATTGAATTTAAGAGGCAATTTGAGGAATAACTTTGGTCATTTCATCGAACCTATAACTAAGTCTAATCACATCCAAATTAGAAATGTATTTTTTATTCCACTTTGTTTGGTTAAGAGCTATTGAGGATATAAGAGGATATCTCAAAATAAAAATATATGGACAGATTCAGATGAAATTTTCATGGACAGGTTGTGTGTGTGTGTGTGTGTGTGTGTGTGTGTGTGTGTGTGTGTGTGTGTGTGTGTGTGTGTGTGTGTGTGTGTGTGTGTGTGCGTGTGTAACAAGGAAAAGTTGATTCGATTTTGGTGAAGATCTGGATATTATAATATTATAAGTGATTCTTCACCATTGAGAGATAGGGCCAAAAATCGTACACAGTTTTGCACGATATCTCAAAAAGTTATGGATAGATTCGGACAAAACGTGGTGGACAGATTGGGTGTGTGACTCGGGCAAATTGATTAGATTTTGGTGAAGATCCAGATCCGGACCCAATCGGTTTTTAAAGTTATTCTTCGACGTTGAGAGATGGGGCTAAATATCGAGCACAATATCTCAAAAAGTTGGGGATGGATTCGGACGAAACTTCATGGACACGTTTGGTGTGTGTGACAAGAACAGAGCAATTCGATTTTGGTTCAAGTCTGGATGCAGATCCGGCCTATCAGTGGGATACAAAACGTAAACTGTTCAGCCTGGAAGAGGTGTGTGCTCCGCTTCGTGTCATTATAGTTCCTTCTTATTCATATCAGTTCTCGTTTGTGTGGTTCTTACCTGAGATATCGTCGCTGTTGTTCCCCGTCGTCTTCCCCAATTATCTTGCTGGTGGTGACACTCACTTCCACACCATCTATCATGAACTTTCTGGTGCGTTTCAGAGTTTTCATTCGATGATCAGTGTTCTGATGCTGGCAAGTCCAAATATGAGGGGGGAATACAAAACCATGATTAATGTATGTAATCAGGAAATTCAATTACCTCTGGAAGGAATGTGTTCGACAAGTCAGAAGCAACAGTACATTGAAAAGAACGAAGATCTGTGCAGATTTAGGATGAACCTTTCCTTCATGATTGGTGGATAAACATTTTGACTCTCAGTCAAAGTTGTGTGCAACATTGATAAATTATTTATAAACAATACGAACTGGATAGCAGTTGTGAACAGTTTGTGATCGTGTTGTGCCGTATTTGTTTGAAAACTTCTCAGGCTCACTTCCAACACGTCTTCCAAGCCTCTTGGAACCTGGCCGGCAATGACTGAAAGCGCATTTGGTGTTCACACCTAACCCGTTTGCCAATAAATAATACATCATGTTTTGAACATCATCAATATAACACGCACTACTTAACAGATACTGTACAGACTCATGTGACAAGCGTGAAGCCATGGCCACTTCTGCCAGTCTGGATCAGCTGCAACGGCCCTGATATTCTAGCGGGTGACTGTCGCAACCAAATGCCCCATCAATGACCAATCACATTCTTTGTGAACACAAATTCACGAGGATCTGCCCAATCACTTGTGGCTTCAAAGACATGGTGAAAACCAGCCTCCAGAGCAGAAGTATTGCTTCCAAGCCAATGATGGTGAAGCCTGTGGACTACATTGTCCC
>NC_140972.1:19838871-19843871 GCF_056783735.1 Eptatretus burgeri
CGCCCAACTGAACCCAGAGCCCGAAATAGGTGCGGCGGCGGCCGCGGTGTGTGACACCTCCCCTCCCCCCCTCCGCCAAAACCCCCCGATCCTTGCCGAATCGGCTCACCCAAGCGCACCCGACATGGCCCAGCTATTCGCCATGCTGGCGGCAATGACAGCGAGGATGGATGTGAATACACAAAAGCTGGATGCGAATACACAAAAGATGGATGCGAATACACAACAAATAAACGAAAAGATGGATACAAACACAAATGAAATGAAAAACGAAATGAAAGGAATGAACAAGCAAATGAACGGAATGGAAACAAACATGAAGGAAGAAACGAAAAAGCTGCGTGGTGAGACGCAGAACATGGGCCGAAGCCTGCAGGCGGGCATGAAGGCAGTGACCAGGGAGCTAAAAATGGCGACTCCACGTGTGGGAGCGAACGAGCTGGAAGGGGGTGCAACGGCTGTCGGGCCCGCGGTGGAGGCGGGTGAAAAAATAATGCGGGGGGCGTGTTGGGCGAGGGTCGTGACAGAAAAAGTGACGGCAACCGAGAGGGACAAACTAATTGGGGTGACGGAGACGTGCACGAGGGAGATAACAAGGGAAGAGATGGAAATGATAGTTGAGACAAGGGAGGTAAAGGGTGAAGAGGTGACTGAGTTGGCAGAGACACGGGAGATGGGAACGATAGAGGGAAGACTACACGATGAAGACGGGGTAAGTGACGCACACACACACACACACACGGAGGTAGTGGAGGACGATGAGGGTGAGCTCGCGGAGCGTGTAGGGACCCAGTGAGAGCAGCGGGATAGCCTCCTCCAGGAAAGCGGGGAGGGAGTATGCCCCCTTGAGGCGAGTCACGACCAGGTGGGTTCGGTCGTGCTTTGCGAGGTCGAGGGGAGGAGTGCTGTCCCTGTGTGTGTGGTGCAAGGTGTGAGTGCGTCCCCGTGTGTGGAAGCGACCCCGTGTGTGAGTGGTGTGGTGGCGAGTGTGCCGGAGTACGTGCTTCCCAGCACGCCGTGTGTAAAAGGGGCACCGCAAGTGGAAGAGGCCGTGTGTGTGGATGAAACGGCCAGTATGGATGAAACACCGCGGTTGAGTGCCCCCGCATGTGTGAGTGAGGCACGGTGTGTGGATGAGGAACCGCGGGTGAGTGCCCCCGCGTGTGTGAGTGGTGTGGTTTGTGTGAGGGAAATGGCACGAGTGAGTGGAAGGCCGCGAGTGAGGGGAGCCACGTGTGCAAGGGTAATGGCATGCGTGAGTGAACGGCCGAGTGCAAGGGAGACCGTGTGTGTGAGAGAGCGGTATGTAAGGGAGATGTCGGTGGGCATGTGTGAACATGCCGCCACGTCTCCCGGTGTGAGTTTAATGGTGAGGTGTGTTGGCGTCGTAACACGCGGGTGTGCGTGGGTCGAATGGCGACGACGGCGACATGAGAAGAAAGAAAGCCGAGTAGCGGCTGTAGTTGTTTCGGGGACCGTGCCGGGTTCACCCAGCAGTGAGCACGAGGTCCGTACTGTGCAACGCACGAGGCCCCCACGTGCTCGCTTACGAGAGTGAAGTCCCGGTCCGGAAACGCACGCAGTGGATTTGCCGATCCCGCGGACGGACAAAGTTTAGGCAGGATTACGGATTTGGACCGGACGGGTTCTCCACGCGATCGTGTGTGTTAAGCTCCAACGGGCAAAGCACACGTGTTCGCGTGGGGAACCCCTCGAGACGTGGGGCTTGTGTTTTTTTTTATGCGCACGGTGACGTCATGGCTGCACGCGGGGTTGGAATCCGGCAGGAGGGGTATCCCTGCCGGATGGTACCGTCCAAGGAGGGACGAGGTACACGTGCAGCTGCATGACGTCACGGGCAGGTGCAAAGTGCGCGAGCTGTGAGTTGCCGCGCTGGTGATGCGCATGTAAAAAAAAAAAAAAAAAAAAAAAAAAAACAAGCCTCACTTTCGGGTGCACAGGATTCCTGGGCAAGGGGTGGAAGACCCCCTTGACCTGGGCACAGGATGGAAACCAGTTAGGGGGAAGGGTTAGCTTAGTTAGACTGACTTCATGGGGCAGGGGTAAGTCCTCATGGAGTCCGTGGAATGGATTAGTTAGAGGGATTGTTAGCGAGATTTAGGTTGGGAAATTGAATAATGAGATTATTTGGAGACAGTGACAGACTTGTGGATGTGTAGTGGGGATGTAGTTTAGCTACGTAGTGTTAAAAGGAACGTGCTACTAGTTTAAGGGACGACGTGGGAGCACGAGTTAGTTAGGGGAGGTAGTTAGAAGGATGGCAGAGTTCAGCGGTGAGTGTGTTGAAGAGTTGGTGAGTGAAGTGGAAGCATGTGCTTGGTGAGTGAGTGAGGCCAGCGGGTCTGTGTGAGTGGAGCGAATGGGGAATGCATGGTGCGATGAGTGATTGGGGGGAGGAGTGACTCCCGCCCAAGGGACCCCAGGGTCAGTGTAGAGTGAGTTAGCTGGGTTAGTCAAATTAACAAAAATGGAGGTCGTTTTGTTGTTGGTGGGAGTGTAGGCTCGAAACTCATTTGGAGGGGTGCAGGAGCCCTGTTGACGGGCTGGGAGCGTGGCTGCGAAAGGTGAGTATCGCTGAGTGGGTACCCCGGGCACCAGGCTAGTCGGCCGTGGTAGGCCAAGGGCCCATGGGGGGCCGGGATAGCGTAGTGGGCACGGGTGCGCCTGCTTGGTGCGGGGGCCCGGGGCGCCATTAGCCGCGTGGGCAGTGTTGTGGGCACGGGTGACCCTCGGAAAGGGGCCGGGTAGCCAGCCTGCCACGTGTGCGTTTCAGGGGAGGTGCCATGGGGGGCACTCCTCGGTGTTAGGGAGCTGGTAGGCTCGGAGGCAGTGTAGTGCCCGGGGGTGCCATCGTCGGAGAATCGGCAGAGGGTCGTGCCTGCCAAAGGGAGCCACGTGTCCCAGCCATGAGACCGTGTGAGGGCACGGAGAGAAAATTGGGGGGCGAGGCCCGAAATTGTGAGGACACCAACACAGGCGACGGGAATCTGGGTTGTTAGAACCAATAGTTTAAGCGAGAGGCGCTGGTTGAAAGCCCCGGGGTAGTTTAACAGTTAAATGGTTAGGGTAGATTAGGAAGTGTACCCCTCCGCACCATCCATCCCCTCGCTCTCGTTGTGGGCCGCTGGACCCACTTTGGTTATAGATCGCTGAACTCTGGGGAGGCCATCCTGAGGCTTCGTTGGGCCTCGACACAGGACGTTAGCTCTCCCTTATTCCCCTCCGGGAAGGGAACGTAGGGGTTGGGAGTAGGCTAGGTGACAGGATAGGTTAGCTGAACAAGGACGATAAAGGGGGTTAGGGGACGATTTATAGTGGGGAAGTAAAAATAAAAAAATAAAATAAATAAGTTGGGGCTAAATTGGGGTTTGACAAATTAAGGGAGTGGGTATAGACAGTGACAGGCAAAGGCGATAGGTTGGGAGGGAGACAGGTAGGTAGGTCCGAGCCCGCCTTCCGAGTGGCCAGCACCACCGCACTCCCTCCACCAACCTCCACTGAATGGCAAAGACTGGCCAGCTTCATCTGCTGGCTGCGTTGCTGCAAGGCAAAGGCCGGCCCACTTCATCGGCAGCTGTTGTTTTGCTGCAAGGCCTGTGCCATCGGCCGGCCGTGTTTTTCTTCAAGGCCTGTGCCGGCCACTTCATCTGCTGGCTGTTTTTCTTCAAGGCCCGTGCCGGCCAGTTCGTCTGCCGGCTGTGTTTGCCTGCAGCGGCCTTATTCTGCAGGCTGTGTTTGCCTGCTACCTTTGCCATGCCATGCCCACTACCCCTGTTCACCAGCCCCGTTCAATTTTTGCTTTGCCCCCCCCGTTCATTGCCATGTGCGCCAGGATCAAGGCAACAGTTTGCAAGCTGCAAGAACTGCCCTGTTGGCAGCTACAACACGGGCCTGCACTGGCGGCCCGTGCACCGTGTTTGTGTTCATCCATCCATTCGTTGTGTTCATTGCGTGTGCCACTTGAGCTGGCACGGAGACTGCATTTGTGCAGCCCATGCACCGTTGTGGTTCACTGCGTTCAGTTCAAACCATTCATCCATCCATTCGTTGTGTTCATTGCGTGTGCCACTTGAGCTGGCACAGAGACTACGTTTGTGCAGCCCATGCACCGTTGTGGTTCACTGCGTTCAGTTCAAAAGGGAAGGCCTTGGACTGCGTGTGAGCAGCCGGCCACGTTCCCTGTCACCTGCATTGTTTGAGTCAGAGACTGCATGCGAGCAGCCTGGCTCCCTGCTAACTGCTTTCTTTTTGCAGAGTTCATTGATCCTGGGCCATCGTTTAGTGTAAAATTTGTAAGTTAAGGTCAAGATGTACTGCACATATGAGTGCGCCCCCGGCATGTCTGTCTTAGCGCCGGCAATTTTATTTAAGTCGTCCGTGTGAGTGAGTTTGTTTAGGTAGTTACTCAGCCCTCAGGTTATTTATTTTGGGGACACGAATACCATGAATGTCGCACTCAGGGATCCGTAGGTAAAATGTACTAGGGGAAAACTACACATGATGGCACACGAAAATTTGACGACTCGGGACGAGTCTGTAAAAAGGGGAGGGGGTAGTGTTGTGGTTGACGAAATTCGCAAGACGAAATTCACAAACCACCATTCAGGTCCCTTAGGTGAGATATCTCTGTAAGTATATGTGTAGTTAGGCCCAAACCCGTTGTTTCGAGGGAATAAATGTCATTTATGCGGGCTGCGACCCTTTTAGATAGCCGTTTTTCTTTTACTATCTTTATTTTGGACCAGCCGCCATTACTACCACCACCAACCACGTCTCAACAGCCATCACACAACAACCACCAACCACAACGCCGCTTCACAACAACAGCCACGACCTTTACCGTCACAACTCGCCACCATCGCATCACCACCATTCTTGCGCCACTTGTGGGCACCGATACTGGACTCGTGCAGGGCGCGCACCGAGCAGCGTGTTCAGAAACATCACAGACTTTCCGAAGAAAACGGATCAAAAACGAC
>NC_140972.1:19851371-19856371 GCF_056783735.1 Eptatretus burgeri
AAATTGACCCGGTGACCTTCACCGCTTGACCCCGTGACCTTTGACCTTGAACTTGACCCCCCATGTCCGTTCTCATCTCCCAAGGATCACTCATGCCAAGTTTCATCTCATTCCATCCAACAGTTCGGCCGCCTATAAAGGACGAACAAACAAACAAACACACAAACACACATACACACAAACATATTCTATTTTTTTAGTATAGTAGATGATTCACGAAAAATATGTTAGTTATTTATTTAGTTGTCTTATATATTATTTCCGAGTTTGTGGTTTCGTGTCGCGCTATCTTCGACTTTGTTCTGCGCTCGAGTAACGTGATATTCGGCTTACATGATCTCAAAGACCACATGAGGTGCATGGTACAAAAAAGTAAATAAAATGGTTCTGAAACAGTGAAAAAGTATTCCACTTACTGCATTAAAGTAAAATTACTACTGATACTCTGCATCAGTTCCTTTCTCACACACCCACCCCAATATGTCGGGCAGAGTGCGGGTTATGCTAGTTATTATATTAAATTAGGGTATGGTGAGATGCAAATACGTACACTTCTGAACTTCTGAGGTGAAAATGGAGTGCATTTTCGAACTCATTGGGGTGGATTTACTCCAAGAAATGTTTCGACGGACAACAAATTAATTATAGATGAGAAAATATCGAAATGAGTAGGATTAGTTACTCAACTGCAGCAATGATAAATCTTGTTTTCGGTTATATTTTCGAAATGGTAGTGAATTCAATGTCGGTGCAGTCATTTCTTAGAGTAAATCAACCCCATAGAGTCCGAAAATGCACTCCATTTCCACCTCGGACATCCAGAAGTACCCGTAATTGTACCTGACCATACCCTAATTTAACCAACTCATGAAACTAAAAGTCGTCATATGGAGCGACCTCCAAATCACCTCCGATCAACCTAATTTTTTTATGCGCGTTATTGAATCATAGTGGAATAATTTAAGGCTTGTGGAGACAAATCTGAATTTTTATTATTATTTTTGCTGTTTTTGGACAACCCTAATATATATATATATATATATATATATATATATATATATATATATATATATATATATATATATATATATATATATATACATACATACATACATATTGTTGCGAATTCGCGCCCGCCGGCGTGTGAACGGCCACGTAACTCGAATCGCGGAACGTCGCCCACCGGACGGACAATTCTGTCGTGACCCTCTTGGACTAACGCCGGGAGCTAGTCACGGGTGGGCCTTTCGGCCTCACCACAATCGTGCCAATCGGCCCCCGCGTGGGATAGGGTTGTTCGCCAAACTCGACCTACCTAAGTACCCACGCGGAGGGTAGACCGGGCGATCGCACCTCGCCGCAGGTCGACTCCGGACACGGGCCACTGAAGCGACCCGTTCCGTACTATCGGGATAATCGAGCGGTGTTATCGTCGGCCTCGATGGTTCCGATCAATTATCGGGCGTATTAAGCCCACTACCAACCCTTTACGTGAAGCAAGAGGGAGATTCAATTAAAGAAAAGACGAAGCGAAATGGGAAAAACAGTTTAACATAATGCACATTTATTCCGCGGCACACGGAGAGCACACATATACAATTACAACAATTATGCACATATATCAAATGCTGCAAAAGAAACACAACAATGCAGATCTACTACCGACTACGTGAGCACACGGCAACACTTACACAGTTTTACTTTACAGACGGCGCCAACAACACATTTACTCAAAAGCAAAAGAAAAAGGGCCACCCTCAAAGACAAGGGGGCAGACGGGGCTTGTGGGCCAATATTTGCGCGGGACCTGAAAGAGCGGTCAGGTCCGCGAGACCGGGTGGATCCTACCCGTGTCTTTGTGATGAGCCGCCAAAGTGGTGGCGCGGCGGCGCCCCGACTCCGCGCTCCTTCGCGGGTTTCTTTGGCACTGCTTGAAGTGGGGTGGGAACGGGCCCCCCCCCTTTTCGCACTATCTCAGCGCAGGGGGAAAAACAGGGGGGAATTGTTGATGCTCTGGGGAAAGAGGATAGCTGGCTTGCTTGAGTCCCGCGACGAGCGATTCCACTGCGAGCTCGTTGCCGACCGCCGTCTTCCTTGCCTCGGACCCGAGCTATCCGGTCTCCTCCGCAATTCTCCTCAGTCGACTGCAGCAAACCACCTGTACGCCCTCACCTCCCGACTCACTCCGCGCTCCAACCCGACTCGACCGCGCTCCAAGCTCCAGGCTTCCCCTCTCTGCAGCTCCCCGACAGACTCCGAACTGTGACAGACTGCGAGCTCCACTCGGCTCTCCGACCTCTCCAGACTGACTCTTCCGAAATTGACTGCCAAATTCGCCCCGCGCCCGGCGCTTTATAGGCCGGCAGGAGAACCCATATGCAAATAACTGGATCAGAACGAGCTCGGGGGTGGAGCCACGCTCACCAAATTGGACGGAGGAAAAAGGGGCGTGAGTCTCCCCTGATCCGAGAATTTGCATATCCCGATTTTACTCCGACGCGCCTGGAGGCGGGGCCAAACCGCCCCGCGCTTGCTGATTGGATGGATCAGAAGTGGGCGTGTGTCATTCCTGATCCGAATTCTCCTCGGAAAGGCCGCACTTTGCACTCGCGGTTCGGTGCGCGTCCCGTACGAGGCCAGGACAGCCTGACGCTCGGCGTTCACAAGTGGTGCGGGAATGGCCACAGAAGGAGAGGTGAAGGTGGTGGAGGGTTTATTGTGGTGGTTTATGGCCATGGCGACGTTTGGAATGACGGTGATGGGATGTTTGTGGGAGCGAGTTGTGAAGGTAAAGGTCGTGGCTGTTGGCGTTGTTGTTGTTGTTGTGAAGCGGCGTTGCGGTTGGTGGTTGTTGTGTGATGGCGGTTGAGACGTGGTTGGTTCAAAATAAAGATAGAACAAAAATGGCTATCTCAAAGGGTCGCAGCCCGAATGGATCACATCTATTCCCTCGAAACAACGGGTTTGGGCTAACTACACATGCACTTAGAGAGATATCTCACCTACGGGACCTGAATGGTAGTTTGCAAATTTCCTCAACCGCAACAATATATATATATATATATATATATATATATATATATATATATATATATATATATATATATATATATATATATATATATATATATATATATATATATATATATATATATATATATATATATATATACACACACACACATACATATATATACATATATATATATATATATATATATATATATATATATATATACACATACATATACATTTATATATATATATATATATATATATATATATATATATATATATATATATATATATATATATATATATGTATATATACATATATGTACGAGGTGTGTTCAAAAATTATCCGACCTTTGTTCATAAAAAATAATCGTATCCAGATACAACAAACTTACACTAATCTCCTTCAAAGTAGTCCCCTTGGGCTGCCACACACTTCTCCCAACAGTTCTGCCACTGTCGGAAGCAGCGCTGGAACGCCTCTTTTGGGATGGCGGGCAGCTGGTCCGTCGCATTCCGCATGATGTCTTCTCTTGACTGAAATCTGGTCCCTTTCAAGGGCATTTTCAGCTTGGGGAAAAGCCAGAAGTCACACGGAGCCATGTCGGGAGAGTAGGGAGCCTGACGAAGCACAGGTGTGTTGTGTTTGGCCAGGAAACTCTGCATCAAATGTGAAGAATGGGCGGGTACGTTATCGTGATGGAGCTGCCAATTGACCGCTGCCCACAGGTCCGGCCGTTTGCATCGCACAGCGTCACAAAGGCGACACAGTCCCTCTTGGTAGTACTCTTTGGTGATGGTTGTGCCGTGTGGTGCGTATTCGTGATGAACCATTCCACTGGAGTCAAAGAAGACGGTCAGCATGACTTTGACATTGCTGCAGATCTTCCTTGCTTTTTTTGGCCTCGGGGATGTTGGATGCTTCTATTGTGATGACTGGAACTTGGTTTCTGGGTCGTAACCATAAACCCAGGTCTCATCGCCAGTGATCACTGTGTTGAAGAAGTTGGGATCGCTGTTCACAGTCTCCAGCCTGTCCTGTGCGATCGCCAAACGGAGTTGCTTCTGCTCGATCGTTAGCAGCTTTGGCACGAACTTCACTGAGATTCTCCTTAAGCCCAAATCCTCAGTCACAATGGAATGAACGGATCCAATGCTGACGCCCGCCTCGTCTGCAAGTTCTCTGATCGTGATTCGACGATCCTGCATCAGCAGGGTCCTCACTTGGTCAATGACAATCTCATTTCGGGATGTTGAGGGCCGACCAGAACGTGCTTCCCTTTCCACTGATGTGCGACCATCTTTGAAGCGGTTGTACCACTCTTTTTTCTGTGGGGTGCCCATTGCTTCATTCCCGAAGGCCTGTTGAATCTTGAGGATCGTTTTCACTTGGGAATCGCCAAGCTTTACACAAAATTTGATGCAGTCGCGTTGTTCAAGTTTTTCCGCCATTTTGTCAAACACGAAAATCCGACGGCGCTCACTTACACTTCCTCACTCATCGGCGGTCTGTCGGCGACTGACAGCTTCTGCAGGCGGGAAAATATTCACGCATACGAATTAGGATCGCCTTCATACGTGCACCAAACCACGCCTCACTAGCTTCATCTGTTTACTCACGAAAAATTAAGGTTGGATACTTTTTGAACACACCTCGTATATATACATATACATATACATATATATATATATATATATATATATATATATATATATATATATATATATATTGAGGTTCTGGAAACCACATTGCCTCTAAGGCAATGGCACCCAACATCCAATGATCCCCAGACAGTTATTTCATTAATATACGTGCAGTTAGACATTTCCCTCATGTCTAATGGGTCAACGGGACGAAGTGAGTTGTGTGGGTCTTATAGTTAGGTCTGATTATATCTACATTTTCCATTCAATCTCTATCTTCATTCCAACTCTTTCCTCTTATTCATGAAATAAACTAAGATGGCAGACACCAGTACATTTGC
>NC_140972.1:19861371-19866371 GCF_056783735.1 Eptatretus burgeri
CACTCGATGCACCGACACTGCATCTCACTGGTACTCTTCATCACGCACCCAGACACCCCCTTTTGCTTTCATTACTCCTCACCCTTACCTTCCCTACACCTTGGACTTGCACCTGTCCGCATATATGCGCCAGGTAAGCCAGAGGTCACAAATGCCTCAGCTTCTCTTATCTCTCTTACTTGTCTACCCTTCTATGGAGTGATTCTGATGGCACTTGTGATGTCAACTTAAGTAAGTTTGCACAAGCTTGATAACATCAGTGCATAATTCTGCTCTTTGTCTCTTTACTGCATGAATGTATCCTTGTATGTCTTTCACCACACCGCATGAATACTGTGTCCCTGCTGTACAAATACCCCCTCTGAATAAACCCCTTGTCGATGCTGTGCCACATGCTTTTCCTTGCGCTTTCTTATAAATAAACCAATGTCAGTTCAGTTCAACCTGCTCGTAGTGCCCTTTCCTCCATTGGTCAGCACAGTCCGCAGTATTATTAGACTGGAAGTTTAACCCCACATTATATGTCCATTTAACCAGCATTGCACTCATTGTCTCGTTCGGCAGTAATCTGAGTGTGTGTTGTGGGCATGAAACTCAGTTAATCCAGTCAGTTCCTCAGGTAAACAGTGCTAGATGGATAACCCTGTTGGAGTTGACAGATAATTGACGTTTCTTAGCAACCCACCGGGCCGTGGAATTCTCTGTAGCACATTGGCCTACAGGGCCGGGCGTTCGGGAGGAACCCGAATGCTTCCCATCATGGTAATCATTGAACCCTGAGTCTGTAGCAATTGGTGCCAGAGAGAGAGATAGATAGATAGATTGATAGATAGATTCGGACCAGGGCATGATTAGGGCACCCAAAAATTGTAAAAGAACAAATTAGGGTGAGAATTTTCGTTAATTACCAGTGCAAACTATAGCAGACAAAGACGAGGAGGTACAGGTGGGCTTGATTGATGAGGAGGAGATGGAGGAGGAACCTTTGGTCCAGAAGGGCAACGTCGAGGAAGAGGAATCAGTAGAGGGCGCAGTGGAGGTGCTCGGCATGAATAATGACCCCCAACCCTATGCCAATCCCTGGAAGAGGTAGCGCCAGAAGGACCCCCACCACTGGATTGCAGGTTAGCACCGCGAGTGCAGTCCAACATAGACCTCTTTCTGAGGCAGTTCCTGGCACAAATAAAACTGAATGTGAAGGCTTTGAGTGATGAGATGAAGGTGGGCAGGTAAAAATGGATGCTGGACCATCTGAGATAAGGGAGGTTAAGGCTGACATGAAGGCGATGGGCGATAAAATGAGTAGCAAAGACTGGATGCAAGGATGGCGGAGGCTAAGGCCTTCAAAAAGACATTGAACGAAGGCATAAGGGCTGATATTAAGGCAAAAAGCACAGAGATAAAGGCTGTGTGTACAGGCCCTGGCAAAGGCAGTGCGTCAGACCACGAGGATCTGGTGGGCACGAGAAAGAATATGGCATGTATGCAGGATGTGTAGTGCATGATGGCGGATGGTCAGATCAGGATTAAGTCGAAGGAAACACCGGGACCAGTGCCATTACGGGTTAAGAGAGAGGTAGAGCCACGGGAGGTAATGAAAACAGAGCCGGAGCACGAGAGCAGATATAGAGGTAGAGATTGTTTATTCCTAACAAAGATAAAACAACAAATAAAAAGCATGGGAAGAGGAGATTTGGGCAAATGCGGAGACAAATTTGTGCAGGGGGCGCGTGACTCCTCAGGTGAGCACATCTGTGCGGTGGAACCCAGTGCTGTGTTACGAACAAGAGGTGGAACCAGTATTTGATGAGGACAGGTACATGGGCCCCAAGAGTAAGAATGGGGAGTGCAGGGTGTCGAAAGAAACTCTCCATGGGAGTATGCACATGCATGTGTAAGCATGTGTGCAGTGCGAAAATCCTGCCGGCACGTTGTCCGAACTTGCACCCGGGTCTGCGGCGCGGATCGGAGTGGTGGAGATGGCACGGCTGTCTCGTGAGCCGCAAGCTTTGGCATGCAGTGAGCATATCTGCCGTGTTGTTGAAACTAGCCCAGTACATGCTGTCTGGTACGGGCGTGGGTGGGGGTGAGGATGAGTGCGCGGGTGAGGACATGCTGTTGTCCGCATTTATGGTTGCGGCACGAACGTGTGTGGCAGAAGTCGACGCCGGTTGGCGAGGCATGCACCTCGGTGCACGTTCAGCCACTGGTGCGGGAGATAAAAGCCACGTGCTCCTTCCATGCCAGCACGGGGTGCGCACGAGTGCACATCGAGTAATGAAAGAGGGAATGGAAGTAGTGCCGGAGCACAAGAGCATGATCAGGATGGATCATGAGGAGGTCGAGGGAACATGAATGGGGGAGCAGTCAGTGAAAGACGGTGTCGGATTTAAATAGAGAATTAAAACATTTTTATACAATGTCGAGGCTTATATGAGAGTTAAACACAGAACGTACAACAAGGTGAGCAGGACCAAAGGGGGGTGGGAGAGGGAAGGAAAAACAGTGGAGAACAGAGACATGAGAAGATCTGTGGAAGGGAGAGGGATGGGGTGGGGTACACAGGGAAAACAAAATGGACATTACAGGGATTTTCAGGTCCTTCCATGACAGGGACTTTCAGGAAGGAAAGCAGGGAATTTGAAGGAGGTGGGTTCGGGGTGCATTAACGGGGGTAGAAAAGGTCGTGGTATTGGATGGGGGAAGATAAGAGATGGTGGTGAACAGCTGTTTTGAAGACCTGGAGGGAAGAGTGGGATGGAAGAGAGTGTGGGAGTTTGTTCCAAAGGTGGGAAACAAGAGGAATGAAAGAGTCAAGGTGAGCAGTGTTTCTTGATTTTGGTCGTTTTACCAGAAGGGGGTTGCTCGGAGACCTTGAGCACCCTGAGGAAATATAGTGGGTACATATCACACACACAGCAAAGGGGGGGGGGGGTGGGCGAGGCCAGATAGGAGACGGTAGAAGACAGAAAGACCACTGACTCCCTGCGGTGAGAGAGAGTGAGAGACGCAGACCGCAGGAGATACCAATGATCCTGAATGCCTTCTTTCCACAGCGTGAAGCCGATATAGGTGAGAGTCGTGAGCACCAGCCCAGATGGGAGAGCAGTACTCCATCAGGCTGCGGATGAAAGCTTTTAGTGTGGTCAGGAGCTCAGGTGTGCCAAGGAAGGACTTTGCACGACGGAGGATGCCCAGTTGGCGACTGGCTTTGGAGGCCAGGCTTCCCCATGATGTTATTGATTTGTGCCCAGTTCAGGGTGAGCCCACTGGAGGGGTGTTGCAAAGGGCGCTGCATGTGGGAGCATGCATGCCTGCCATGACTCATTAAAAGCAGCAGGCAGTGCATTGTAAAGAAAGGACACATAAACCACCGGCCACCTTCGTTTATGGAGAACACGCCATTTTAACATCCAGACTCCATAAAAGATCTGTCTTGTATCCAGAGGATACATAGCAAGAAACATGCTGTATTAATATATTTGATATGATGTACAAACTGTGTACATTGTATGCTGCAATGCCAGATGCCATATGCTGCACAATCATGTTCTGCATAACCATATGCTGCAATAAGCATGCAATTAAAAGTATTGCACGCAACAGCAAAATTATCCCATATTCCGATATACTGACCCCCATGGGAAGAAAGGTGAAGTCGATGTTTTGGGCAGAGCGTTAACCTTTTCCAGGCACTTTTGTGCTCGGATGAAGTGTTATTGACCACAAAGTCAGCTTCTTCTTGCTTCCCTTGGCGGTTAACTTACCTCAATCAATGTCCTGTTGATTTTATCTATTATCGCATGTTCAGGCATGAGATTGCTTCAGTTTTGGTGTAAAATTGCTCCGACAGAAGCGCATTAACAAGTTAAATGCAGAATAGAAAATATCTGCAAAATTGCAATAGAATGTGCATTCCACAAAATGTGCTCCAATACAGTATCAAGGGGAGAGTGCAAGAGGAAGGGTTCCAGCCCTCCTCCACCACCACCACCTTTCCCATGCCAACAGAGGCCAATTTTGAAGGGAATATTTTGGTTCCATAAAATTTCACTTTCATTATCGAGCAGACAAGATTGAATACAATTTGCGATCAAGTGGATGCGACTGTATTCATCTTGTTCACCCAGTGTCCTCCCCTTGCTCTCATTCTTCCCCACGTCCCTTATCCATCCAAGTCTCCTTCAATTTTCTCTCTCAACCCTGCTGTTGGTGCGTCAACCCTGACCTCACTCCCCGCCCACTATTTATACTGTTCCTTTTGTTCTGTTACATCCTGGTCTGTTCTTTGTTCTCGCTCATCGACAAACCTAGACTCTGTACATGAAAAATAAATAAATAAACCTCGCAGATATCTGTTAGTTAGTGATAGGTTCCATTAATCGATTTTTTTGGACATTTTAATGTACTCCGTTTCACAAAGCAGGGGGAAAATGCCTTCACATCATCGTCAAGTGTCCATTTCCATCCGATGTTCATGCCTTCATCTATTCCCTTTATGTTGACTACACAGCCATGCTTCACAAAACCACACTCCCCCACTGACTCACCGGTAGCAAGCATTCACAAGAAACACTAAAATGTTCAATGATTGGCAAAATTTGTTCCTTTGACAACACGATGTCGATCAAGCTTGACAATTTTACAATAAATTCTAAATGACAACATATGTCATTTCGCTATATTCTCTGCACAAAGTCAACTCTGGATCAGTCTTGCTGAACATGCACATCAGCAGCAAAAGGCTGGCAATTGAAGCAAAGCATCTTTCATAAAACATTTAAACACGTCATGCATTTATTAATAAACTAGTACGTGCCTGGAAAAATAAATAAATAAATAAATAAATAAATATTCCAACCGCAAGCAACAAACAACAACCACACAGGCCGTTTCTTCGCTCTCGCGTGCCCGTACGTGCGTGGCGCGGAAGTTCGCATATCACAGTTACGATGATTCGCAATTTAGGTTTTAATGGACAATTATTCAATTAGCGCCAA
>NC_140972.1:19873871-19876871 GCF_056783735.1 Eptatretus burgeri
GCCAGTAAAGCCAGAATTGAACCCTTCTTTTGTTCACTCAAAACTTTTCTTTTCAACTCTTTTGGCATGGTCAATAGTTATTTTTTTGATTCCAATTACTTTTGAGGTACTACGAGCACTGTTTTTGCCATCCAACTGGTCCTAATGCAAGCGGATAATGATGACCACAGCAGTGGTTTTTATACTTTTCCTTGTTAAATAAGATTCGGTTCAGGTGATAACATAATCAGTGCCTCACGAAGTAGAATGAGGTGTGCCTGTGTTGGAATTCAACAGAGACTGGAATGGAATAGCTGCCATACATTTAGAGATGCTGATTTTTAAAATTTTTGGAGTGGTCTCATATTTTTTCCAGAGCTGTGTGTGTTGTGTGTATATGTGTGTGTACATATATATATATATATATATATATATATATATATATATATATATATATATATATATATATATATATATATATATATATATATATGTATATATATATATATATATATAGTTATGGTTCTCGGAACCGTATGCTCACAAACATACAGTTGTCCCGAAGTCAGTTATTCCGTTAAGTATATGTGTAGATAGAACCCCTCCTTGTGTTTTTGTGGGAAATCAAAGAGGTGCGTTGCGATGTTTTTTTAGTTAGATTAATAAATCTTTATATCCCCTCCATTATGAACCACAGTGCCTCCCTCTCGCATGGGCTGAACAAACGCTTGTTCGCCTACTTTCCCAACCGGCGACTCGCTCTCAGAGGCAAAATCCTCTTGCAGTAGTTCCTTTTTGGCGAGTCCGCATGTGTGGAGTGGGCGGGATTCCCGGAATGGCCGAAATCCCACCCAGAAAGGGTGGCCCCATGGAAGCCCCATCCAATCAGGGCGAACAGTGACGTTGGCTTCACCAAGGCCCTCCCTGCTGAGGGCGACCTATAAATTACGACACCATCCTCAGAGTAGAGTGCTGAGAGGGAGAGCGAGTGAGCTGGAAAGTGAGTCATCTTGGGAGTAAGCTGGAAACCCTTATCCCCACCTCGGACTCCGCTCTACTCGACCCGGGCTCCTTCGCCGACACTGTCTCCACGTGGGCGGCCGTGGACCGAGCCACACGACCATTGCCAGGTGCCGCACTACAAAGCATTCCTTTCCCCGAAACTCAGGTACCAAGAACTGCGACCTCAACTCCCTCCCTCCCTGGCTGAAAAAGTCCTTTGCCATTCAACTGGGTTTATTTTGTCCGAGTGTGTGTCTGAGTGTGTGGCGCTGTCTTTACGTAGAAACTGTACAAGATATTCGAACCTTGTAAATCTTGCCTGTATTATTCACGCGACAAGTCTGCTCCGTGTCTGCTTTATAAGTTGCTGTAAAATTGTCGCACTACATCTCTCTCATCTTCTCCTGCATAACACCCCAATTAACCTGTTACCTGTACCACATAACTTTCCTCGCTTTATTGTAAATAAATTATTGTAGAAATGTTCCCAGTTCGTTTTTGTCTTTTCCTCCATTGGTCCAGCATGGTTCAGATCTAAGTTTTTAGCCGGGTCTTTATCCCCGATAATCTGTTCATTCCAGCCGGTACGTCCTTGGTAGTTCCACTCGGCTGCACACGATCCAGAAAGGTGGTTGGTAGTTGGTAGAGTGATCCAGATCGGGCAAGGCGTACCGAGGGCGTGGTTCCCCGGTAGACGACACCGCGTGGTTAATTAGGTAAATTGGTTTGAGACAAAAGACCCAATGCTACACGGTGGAGGTATTGGCGTCCACGGTCAGTTAAGTGACCCGCCGCCTCACGGAGTTGTCCGTGAGCGACGGCCAACAATTCCGGGAGTCTGGTGGGGGACGACGTAACTTCCCCCACATAGTGGTCGCTCTTGCCACCGGTCCCCGGCCCGCAACAGTTTGGTAATCAGTCAGGAGTGGGGATCTCGAACCCCTCCCCTTCACAAAGAAATTTACGTGACACCAAACTGGCAACAGTTTGGTGTCAGCAGTTCGGATCTCAAACCCCTCCGCCTCAATAGAGAAATTTACGGGATTCGGACCAGGGGTGTGCTTGGCAACCCCCCCCCCCGCCCTTTCCCTCTGAAATTAAGAGCAGCAGTAAAATTTTATTTAATTCTCGGTACGAACTATGGCGGACCAAGACGAGCTGGTACAGATGGGTTCTGAAACATTATTAGAAGAATCCGTGGCTCAGGACAACACCTGTGAGGGAGATCTTTCCCTGAAGCCAAACCCAGAGGGAGCAGTGGGGGCAACGGCGACAATTCAGGAGCTCCCCCTGCATCAAATTTCCCCCATGGAGGACCGAACAATCCCTGTCAGGTGCGCGCCCAATCGTGGCGGATCGGCTCCGCCGAGGCCACTTGACATGAGCCAGTTGGTGGAGATACTGACACAAATGAAGGGGGATTTACAAAATCAAATGGACTGGAATACGCAAACAATGAATGCGAATATGCAAGCAATGAATGCGAATGCGCAAGCAATGAAGGGGGATATGAAAACACTGAGAGGTGAAATGCAAAGCATGGGAATGAATTTACAAAACCAACAGAGGAGTGATATGCAAGCATTAAATGGAAATATGCAAACGCTGAAGGCGGGTCAGGAGGAAATCAAGGCGGAGCTGGCAAAGGTGAAGGGTGAAATGCAAAACATGGACCAGAACATGGTGGATGAGATCAGTACTGTACGTGAGGAAATGACTGAGTTGAAAGAGAGCGTGGGAGGTGTTTGGACCGCAATGGAGATGGGTAAGGAGGAAGTGATGGATAAGATAACGTCAGTTGGACGAGAAGTGGATAAACTCGGACAGGGGATGAAAGAAATAAAAAAGGACAAGGGCAATTAAAAGTAGAGATTGGGAAAAACACGATCGCGATACAATATTTAAAACAAGGCCAGCAAGAAAAAAAAGGGGGAATTGGAGGCCGTAAAGGAACAGTGTAAAATGAGACACGAAGAAATGACGAAAATGGTTAAAGAAATGAGATGGAAGGTTGAGAAA